>NW_012119376.1:4233668-4243193 GCF_000951035.1 Colobus angolensis palliatus | reverse complement strand
TTTCTTTCTTTCTTTCTTTCTTTCTTTCTTTCTTTCTTTCTTTCTTTCTTTCTCTCTCTCTCTTTTCCCCTCTCTCTCTCTTTCTCTCTTTTTCCTTCTCTCTTTCTTTCTTTCTTGACAGACTCTTGCTCTGTCACCCAAGCTGGAGTGCAGTAATGCAATCTCAGCACACTGTAACCTCCACCTCCTGGGTTCAAGTAGCTGGGATTACAGGCAAGCGCCACCTCGCCCGACTAATTTTTGCATTTTTAGTAGAGAGGAGGTTTCACCATGTTGGCCAGGATGGTCTTTAACTCGTGGGCTCAAGTGATCCACCCCTCCGCCTCCCAGAGTGCTAGGATTACAGGCATGAGGCACTGCGCCTGGCCTGATTTTCTTTTTAATTACACCTTTGTATATGTACTGTTGCACAACAAGCCTATAGTGCACACAGACTGTGATTTTTGTAAAATGTTTTATGCATTCTAAGATCTCAGGAACGTTTGTCTTGCCTCTTTTTCCAATATACAAGAATTTGAAAAATAAGCTTGCTTTTAACAAAGATCTGCAACTAGTATTTAAAAAAGAAATCTGAGAAGAACAAGGATGTAATGCTAAATACTGCATCATAGCTAAGTAACAGCAAGTTGATGGTGTATGAGGACTAAGTTCTGATTTTTTTTATCTTGCCCAAATTCCTTTCTAAGGAGTCTGGGAACTCATGCCCTACAAACCATAAATTCTCATCAGATGGGTTTTATTTGATCCCGTGTATCATGACTTACTTTTCAATCTGACTCTGGCATAAATTTACAAGACAAGGAAAAAATATTTAACCTCAAAATATATTTCCTTGCCTTATCTTGAAATTGCCCTGCAAAGTCTCTTGTGGGAAAAATCCACAACCTACAGAGAATCTCCTTTCCCCTTTGTTTTCCTTTCTTTCTTTCTAAATCCAAAAGATAATCAACTAAGAGCCAGGCATCCTTTTAGGTCTGATCAGAAACAATTTACAACCTGCTCTCTCTCTCTGAAGTCTGCTATCTGAAAGATTCCTCTGCACAATAAAACTTGGTCTCCACAATCCTTTATCTTAACTTGAACATTTCCTTTGATCCCAGGTCTTCAGATGGACTCAACCAATTGTCAACCAGAAAATATTTAAATTGTCCTGCCTTTCTGAATGAAACCAATGTATTTCTTGAATATATTTGTCTGATGTCTCATGCCTCCCTAAAATATATAAAACCTAGCTGTACCCTGACCACCTTGGGCATATGTTCTCAAGATGTCCTGAGGGCTGTGTCATGGGCCATGGTCACTCACATGTGGCTCAGAATAAATTTCTTAAACATTTTACAGAGTCTCACTGTTTTCAACAACAAGTAGGATCTGAAAATGTATCACCTTGGTATTCTCTTTAAAAAAAAAAAAAAAAAAAACAACTGTTGTTTCCTGACTTTTTAATGATTGCCATTCTAACTGGTGTGAGATGGTATCTCATTGCGGTTTTGATTTGCATTTCTCTGATGGCCAGTGATGATGAGCATTTTTTCATGTGTCTTTTGGCTGTATGAATGTCTTCTTTTGAGAAATGTCTGTTCATATCCTTTGCCCACTTTTTGATGGGGTTGTTTATTTTTTTCTTGTAAATTTGTTTGAGTTCTTTGTAGATTCTGGATATTAGCCCTTTGTCAGATGAGTAGATTGCAAAAATTTTCTCCCATTCTGTAGGTTGCCTGTTCACTCTGATGGTAGTTTCTTTTGCTGTGCAGAAGCTCTTTAGTTTAATGAGATCCCATTTGTCAATTTTGGCTTTTGCTGCCGTTGCTTTGTGCTGGAGAGGATGTGGAGAAATAGGAACACTTTTACACTGTTGGTGGGATTGTAAACTAGTTCAACCATTATGGAAAACAGTATGGCGATTCCTCAAGGATCTAGATCTAGATGTACCATATGACCCAGCCATCCCACTACTGGGTATATACCCAAAGGATTATAAATCATGCTGCTATAAAGACACATGCACACGTATGTTTATTGCGGCACTATTCACAATAGCAAAGTCTTGGAATCAACCCAAATGTCCATCTGTGACAGACTGGATTAAGAAAATGTGGCACATATACACCATGGAATACTATGCAGCCATAAAAAAGGATGAGTTTGCATCCTTTGTAGGGACATGGATGCAGTTGGAAACCATCATTCTTAGCAAACTATCACAAGAAGAGAAAACCAAACACCGCATGTTCTCACTCATAGGTGGGAACTGAACAATGACATCACTTGGACTTGGGAAGGGGAACATCACACATCGGGGCCTATCATGGGGGGGAGGGGGGAGGGATTGCATTGGGAGTTATACCTGATATAATGATGAATTGATGGGTGCTGACGAGTTGATGGGTGCAGCACACCAACATGGCACAAGTATACATATGTAACAAACCTGCACGTTATGCACATGTACCCTAGAACTTAAAGTATAACAATAAAAAAAAAAAAACTGTAGCCCTCATTATTTTATTCCGAAATCTTTGACTTGAGAGTATAAGCAAATTTGAATTTTAAAAAGAAACTATAAAAAATCTGTAGGAGCATGCTTAAATTTGAATGATGATAATTTTTATAATTATAATTATGTATTTTATAATTATGAATTATTAATAAATATTTTGGAGGAATTAACATATTTCACCCTTATAGTAATCTTTAAATTAGGGGTTATGATTCTCATTTCACAAGTGAAAAAATTAATGTCCAATAATTCAAGGCTGTTTTTCAGGTTTTCACAAGTAGTAGGTGAAGGAATCAAAGTTAGAACCAGCTTACCAAACAATATTGCTTTGTGATAGGAAAAAAAAGGTTTAATCAAAATTGAGGGCTTGACTTTTCTCTCTGATATGCTACAGGCAACTCAGGTCAGGCACTGAGGCTATTTATTAACTCATTCTTTTCTGTGAAGTTATTGAGCTATTGAGCTTCATGGAATAACCAGAGAACCCATTTATATTTGTGTATATTCCAGTAAAGATACTGTTTAACATAGAGCATTTTGATATTATCTTCTGATCTATCTTGAGAGTATGGAGGCTAGCAACCCTGAATAGATAGGTCTTTCTATGTTAATTATCAGAAATGATGCATGTCTTTGGAGGTTTTTAAAAATCTATGACTAAGAGGATATACAGACTGGAACTTTGTGTTTCTGATTCTGAATTCTGAGGATACTCAGTTAGTTGAGAGATGGTAGTAGCTATGCAGGAAGAGACTTTGTAGGTGTAGCAGGACGAAGCACAGACAAAACTCCTTAGACACTGAGTTAAAGAAGGAAGGAGTTTTTTCAGCTAGGAGCATTGGCAAGACTCTTGTCTCAAGAGCTGAGCTCCTCGAGTGAGCAATTCCTGCCCCTTTTAAGGGCTCACAACTTTAAGAGGGTGGAAGTGAGGGTCATGATCGATTGAGCAAGTGGTGGGTACGTGACTGGGGGCTGCATGCACTGGTAATCAGAATGGAACAGAACAGAGATTTTTACAGTGTTTTTCCATACAATGTCTGGAATCTATAGATAACATAACTGGTTAGGTCAGGGGTCGATCTTTAACTACGAGGCCCAGGGCATGGCGCAAGGCTGGCTGCCTGTGGATTTCATTTCTGCCTTTTAGTTTTTACTTCTTCTTTCTTTGGAGGCAGAAATTGGGCATAAGTCAATATGAGGGGTGTTCTCCTCCTTTATAGGGAACATTAAACTGAATAAATAGTTTTAGCCACATTATCTTATTATATGATGTTTCTTTCTGTTATCTGTTATAAATACTATCTGGCTCTACTGTATTTCTTTCTGTTATCTAAGTACTCTCTTTAAGTACTACAGAGAAGATTCAGCTGGGCTGCAGGAAGATATGTTTTAGCAAGTCATTAATACATACTCGGGTTCATGAAAGTGAACCAAAAGGGAGAGTTCAAGAATATTCCCTTCATTGCTCAAAGTGGAAAATCTGGAGTTGACTTTGTAAAAAAAATTACAAACTCCTTCAACTATACCCAAGGGCATACAGAATCAAATACACCTGTGTAACCATACCTTGCCCAGTTTATAAAATAAAACATTACAAATGGTAATGAAAACCATGGTATTAATCATTTCATAGACCTAGTTCCTACTTAAGGTAACCATTACATTGAATTTGATATTTATTGTTTCTATGCATCTATTTTTTACCTTACTGCAGATAGTTGTTTTCTTAAACAAGATATAGAGCTGTTTACCCAGATTATATAATTTTAAACTTCTTAGGAATGACGTTGTATTCCTCATATCCTTCCATCTTTTTCACTCAGATTTGTTTTTGAGGTGCATCCATGTTGATACGTCACTCTAGTTCATTCACTTATCTGTTATATAATATTTGTGGATTTAAAATCTATTTTTCTTGAGTCAACATTTAGAACTTCTAAAATTTATTGTTTTACAAACATTGCTGCTTTGAACATTTTCTACATCTCAATATACAGACCTACAGACTATCCAGCCATCCTCAAATGCACTAGAGATTTTCTAAATTTGTCTTTCCACCTGATTGTAGCAATTAACATTCTCATGATATAACACAGCCTTTTTGGTCCATTAGATATTGTTAATTTCATGGACACAAAAATTACCTCATGGTTATTGTAATTGGGTTTTTCTGATTATTAGTGAAATCCCATTTCTTATATTTTGACTCTCGAAGTTTTACTTTTATAAATTATCGCAATATTATTGGTTTCTCTTGCCATTTATACACTGGACAGTTTTCTAAATGATTTTAATGTATTCCTGATGCAATCTATACCATCTCTTTAGGGTTGCATACTTTGCAAATATCCTATCCCACCTTGTAACACGTATTTTAATATTTTTCTTTTTTTGCACAAGCATTTTAACTTTTAAGGTAGTCAAGCAGTTTTTAGTTTAAAAAAATTTCTCTACTCAAGGACAAAAATTCTCCTTTACCTACACCTTGTATAAATCAATAATGCTATTTTATTTTATTTTCTCATATACAACACATTGTTTAGACCTTTCATTTGAGTCCATTATTTCTTCATGTTTGTCTTATGTCATGTTTTTATATATGAAATGCCAGTTTTTTTGGCTTTATCTAGTTCCACTGATCTGTTTATCTATTATCTATCCCTGAACCAACTGTACAATGTCCTTGTTGCACAAATTTATGATTTCTTAATATCTATACCATTTACTTTTATAGTCTTCAGAATATTCCTATTACAAGTACACAATCTTCCCATATAAATGTTAGAAATAACTGGTCAAATTAATGATTGGCAAAATTTCTAAACGTAAAGGTCAACTTGAAAAATATAAATGACTTTAATATATTGCTTCTTTTATACATGGTCATTACTTGCCTCTTCATTTTCTTTAATCTCTAAAATCCTTTAAAAAGTTTATTGAATTTTCACTATCAAGGTCACTCATGTTTTTTATATAATTTATTTCTGAATAACTTGTCTACAATTTTATTGTATATTCTAAAGTTTTAGATGTATTATCCATCTGTTGCTGAGTTATAGAAAAGGAATTGACATTTATACATTGATTATAAACAACAATGTTGCTGACCTCATTTCTTAAGTACAATAAATTGTCTATATATAATCCATAGTAAACTATGGAGATTATATATATGTCTTATATAAAATTTAAAAATATCATTTACCTGTGTGTGTTTTATTTTCTTATTTTACAGTTTTACAAAGGTATCTGGTACAATGTTTAATAGATGCAATGAGACTGGGTATCCTTGTCTGATTCTTATTGTTTAAGAGCTGGACATGTTGGTTCACAACTGTGATCCTAGTACTTTGGGAGGACAGGATAGGAAGATCACTTAAGCCCAAGAGTTTGAGACTAGCCAGGTCAACATAATGAGACCCCATCCTTAAATTTTTTTTTTTTTTTTTCAATTAGCTGAGTGTGGCGGCACATGCCTATAGTCCCGGTCACTCAGGAAGGAGGCTGAAGTAGGAGGATCATTTCTTCCCAGGAGGTCAAGGCTGCAATAAGCTGTGATCATGCCACTGCACTCCAGCCTGGGTAACAGAGTAAGAACCTGACACACACACACACACACACACACACACACACACACACACACACAGAAAAAAAAGAGAGATAAAAGAAAAAAAAACTTTTTGACATTTAACTATATTATTCAGTGGAGGCTTTTGTTTATATTCTTTACCAAAGTAAGAAAATTTGTATGTGTGTTACCTTGTTTTGTTTGTTTGTTTGTTTCTAAGATAGAATCTCGCTCTGTTAACCAGGCTGGAGTGCAGTGGCATGGTCTCGGCTCACTGCAACCTCCACCTCCCAGGTTCAAGTGATTCTCATGCCTTGGCCTCTCGAGTAGCTGGTATTACAGGCACACAACGTCACGCCTGGTTAATTTTTATATTTTTAGTAGAGACAGGTTTTCGGCCTGTGGGCCAGGCTGGTCTCGAACGCCTGACTTCAAGTGAACCACCCTTCAAGTGATCCACCCTCCTCGGCCTCCCAAAGTGCTGGGATTGCAGGCATGAGCCACAATGCCCGGCCTATGTATGCTATCTCGTACAGATTTTTGTATTTTAGATTATAAATTGGTTTTGAATTTCCTTGTGTAATTATTCTGAATCTTTTGAGATATTGTATGCTTTATTTTCTTTCATTTCTCAATGGGATAAACTTATTGATACATATTTAAAAGGTAAGCAATCTTTGTTTCTATGTATGCTTATATTTTGCTGGATTTGGCTTACTTATATTTTGCTTAGAATTTTTGCATTGCATCCTATTTTAATGAGTAAGATGATTCTATAATCTTTTTCCTATTGTCTTGTCAGAAATACAATAAATCAGCACTATCTTTTTGCTAAATATTTTTTGTGTGAAATTCATGTACTAAACTATCTGGAGGAATATGTTTTATTTCTCTTTTTCTCTCTCTTTTTTTAAGTTTAGATTTGTCTACTGATTGAATTCCTTCAATATATTTCTACTATATAGATGTTTGGTAATTCTTCTTAAGTTAGGTTTGCTTAGTTATGTTTTTCCAGGAAATAGCCCATTTTATCATATTTCTGAAAAATTGTACCAAAGTATTTAATAGTACTCACTTCTTAATTTTTTTACTATTTTTAGAGGTTTATCTTAATTTTTATTTATAACAATTTCTGTCATTTACACACTCTCTCTTATTTTCTTGATCTATCTCAACAGAGTTTTATCAATTTTATGTGCCTTATCAATGATTTGAAGGCTGGATTTTTTTACCTTTGTTGTCTCTGTCGTTATTCAATTTCTGCTCTCTACAATATCTGTTGTAATAGTTTTGTGGCTTATTCTACAAACTTTTTGTTTCAAATTTTTAAAATTTTAAAATTTACTTTACTATTTACTTCATTTTTCTTTCTTCTTAAATTTTAATACTCAATTCCATAAATATTACTTAGCATTTTTCCACTGGATCCTACTTGTTTACTCTGTATCATTTTCATTAATATTTATTTCTAAACATTTTCTTATTTCCATGATAATTGCTCATTTGATCCATGACTTAAGAGCGTATCTTTACATTTTCATTAAGTATTATTTATATTTACTTCTAACTCAATTATGCTACTATCAGACAAAGCATTTTTGTTTGTTTGTTTTTGAGATGGAGTCTCACTCTGTTGCCCAGGCTGGAGTGCAATGGCACGATCTCCTCTCACTGCAAACTCCACCTCCCGAGTTCAAGTCCTTCTCCTGCCTCAGCCTCCTAAGTAGCTGGGATGACAGGTATGCACCACCATGCCTGGATAATTTTTGTATTTTTAGTGATGGGTTTTCACCCTGTTGGTCAGGCAGGTCTTGAACTCCTGACCTCGTGATCCACCCGCCTCGGCCTTCCAAAGTGCTGGGATTACAGGTGTGAGCACCGCGCCCGCTTCACAAAGTGTTTTTTATGACAAGTATTCTTTTCAGTCTGAAACTTGTCTAATGTGCAACCATGTGGTGCATTTTCTTTAAAATTCCATGTGTCCTGAGAAGAGTGTGGATTTCTAAATTAGATCTGGGATCCCATGTATGCTCTAGTCAAACTCATTACTAATGTTATTTAAGGGTTCTGTATCCACAAAAGTAACGATCAACCTGCCATTGGGAAATTCCCACAATATTTGTGAATTTGAAACTTCAAATAAATCAATTAATTTTTGCTTTGTATGTATAAACCTATCTGTTATTTTTGTGGTGACAAATTTACAAGTGCTGTTCTTTCCCAAAGAAATATATTTATATGCATGCAATTTTAGTAATAGTTTTACCTTGTAATCTACTTTATCTGATCTTTTTAAATTTAATGTTATTTTCATTTATTGATTATAATCGATTTATTTAGCTTAACATTTTATGTCCACGTTTTTCAAGCAAAAAGCTTATGGATAGATTTTTGTAATTCTATCTAAAACTTTACTGAATTAAGTTCATTTGAACTTCCTGTAGCTACTAATATATTTGAATTTCTGTTAATATACTGTTTTGTTCTTGCTATTTATTCTGCATTTTCCATTCTCTTTCCTTACTTCATTCTATTTCTTCCTTTTGGTATTAATCATTCTTCTCCGTCCAGTGTTTTGGACATCACACATTACATTTTAATTATTTTGATTGTTAACATCAAATCTTTAACATTTTAGCATTTTACAGTTACCATATTTCAATGTCTTTTCTCTTGAAGAATACTAGACCATTAGAAATCTTTAACTTCAACTTACTATTATGCAGCCTACATACTGTTACAAGCCAGTGTTTCAGTCCTACCCTATTTTCACCTACAAAATTGACAGTCTTGATTCTTACTTTATTTAGTCAAATTTTGTTTAGTTTTACCAATATGTTTACTTATTTCTTTTTCAGTTAATTGACCCTGTTACATCTTAGTCTTTCCACCTTTCTTCTGGATTTAATTTCCTCCAACCAAAGTACATACTTTGGAAGCTCCTACATAAGGGCTTTTTAGTAATAAATCTCTGGTTTTGTTTTTCTGACCAGAAAAGGTCTTTGCTTTGTCTACATTCTTAAATTATTTTCTACATTATTATAAAAATTCTATGTTGACAGACATTTCTGTGTCATCACTTTCAGGATATGATTTTACATTTCTGGATATTATTATTGTTTTAGACATATGCTGTTAGTCTAAAACATTTGAGGGAAGAGTAATTTTCTTGCTGTATTTAAATATTGTTTTGGTCTTTGTGAGTTTTGAAGTTTTACAATGATTTATCTAAATGTGGAAGTTTTAAAAATTTATTTACTGTTGGCTGGGCATGGTGGCTCACACCTGTAATCCCAACACTTTGGGAGGCCGAGGCAGGTAGATCACCTGAGGTCGAGAGTTCAAGACCAGCCTGACCAATATGGAGAAACCCCATCTCTACTAAAAATACAAAATTAGCCAAGCATGGTGGCACATACTTATAATCTCAGCCACTTGGGAGGCTGAGGCAGGAGAA
>NW_012119376.1:4220745-4233618 GCF_000951035.1 Colobus angolensis palliatus | reverse complement strand
TCAAAAAAAAAAAAAAAAAAAAAAAAAGCGAAATGATAAAACTAAAAATATCACCATTTTACAAACATGTACTGAAAAGAAATAGATTTCAGCATGTATTCTTAATGGCCAGTGTAACCTCCAAAAAATATAAACAATTAGATTGGTCCAACAGTAATTGCAGGTTTTACCATTACTTTCAACGGCGAAACCTGCAATTACTATTGCACCAATCTGATAGATATCATAAGGTTCTTGGTGGGTGTATACACCACAACATATAAAAATCCCTTTCTAACACCTCTACACTGAATCGGATCATAACTCCTAGACCTATCTACCAGTATTAAGGAAATACAGGGACAGAGAAAGATGTTTTTGTTTTTGCTTTCGTTTTCTCTTAGGTTCTGGGAGGACCCAATGAGCAAAAAAACAGAAAGTGACAAATTACAAAACCACTATAGAACCTGTGGAACAATGTCTTCAAAGCAGTATTTTTAAAGAAAAAAAAAAAAAGAAGAGGAAGTTACAGAGTAAAGAAATTTAAAGACGCATTTACTAAACAAAATGTTTGGATCTGAATATAAACAACTTATATTAAAAATTAATTGGGCGTGGTGGTGGGTGCCTGTAATCTCAGCTACTCAAGAGGCTGACGCAGAGAATTGCTTGAACCTGGGAGGTGGAGGTTGCAGTGAGCCGAGATCACCTCACTGAACTACAGCCTGGGTCACAGAGGAAGATTCTGTCTCAAAATAAATAAATAAATAAAATAAAAATTATCAGGAAAAATTGAATATTGTCTACTGGATAACTTTAAGGTGATTATTATTGTTGAGTTTTAGGGATGAAAAATGTATTGTGACTACCTTTTTTAAAAGATGTACTTATCTTTTAGAGAAACATTGAAATATTTATGAGTTCAATTATGTTATGTTTGGCATTTGCCTCAAAATAATAGAGAATAATGGTAAAAGTGAATAGGGGTATAGATGCATAAAACAAAAGTGGTGATGATTATTACAGCTGGGTAATGACTTCACAGGGTTTCATTTCACTGTTGTCTTTGTATATGTTTGAAAGTTTCCACACACAAAAGCTTCAACATGGGCCTTAAGTCACACTTGTCTCCCTACATTTTCCTGATCTTGTCGTTTGTTTCCACTTCATTACTTCTCTAAGCATAAGAATAGTCCAAGAAAAGCCATGTAGTTAATAGGTAATTGAGCTGATCATGTTTTTTGAACCAGAATCAAAACTTAGTCTTTATTGTCCTATCTGTGACTCCAGTTAGAATAAGAGCTTCACAAGGACAAAACCCATATATTTCTTACTATAACATCAAGACTTATCCTAGTATACAGAACTTTTAGCTATTCAGTGTTTTAATTAAATAGAAAAAATGCAGCCACATCTATGCACAATTATTTTCAAAAGGACGTCTTGATTAGTTTATTAATACCCTTTTTGCTATTACTATATTAGAAGATTGCCCTTCGTCCAGTTACTCAAACTCTTGCATATTTTGAGAGATTTGAATCATGTCTTAACAGAACTCATAGTGTATTGGGATTTAAAAAATAATACCAGATTTGTTTTAAGTGAAACTATGTAACAATCTTGGCAACATATGTTGGTCAGTACTCAGCCTTCACTAGACAAACTTAACAGCTCTCAAATGTTTTATTTCCTTCTGATCAAGAAACTAATAAAATCCTTAGAAAATTGACTAGGATGATAATGGGCAAGAAACTCAACAGCTTATATATAAACATTTGGCTGAGAAACATAGGGAGCCCTCACAATGAAAAAAATAACATATTTTAACCTCCGAAATATATAATTTGATTTTAATTGTAACTAACAAGACTGAATAGAATGTAGAGTACTATGTTCAAAGAAGACATATGTTAAACAACCAGAGGAGGTAAGTTGTATTCAATCATGAAAAAGGAATTAAGTCCATGTGTCTACACCACAGAGCAGATGGGACAGAGCCCTAAAGAGTAAAAATGAGTAACAGTGCCTAATTGACAGGAATAACTCCAGAATAGACATTATGATATCTTCTCTAAATGGCAATACTCTAGATCAGCCAAAAAACTCTGAGAGAGACACAGAGAGAGAGAAAGAGAATTTGCTCACTAGCTGACATAAGAATTTAGATACCCTCCACAGTCAATTTTTATTGAAATGACTACATCAACGTTGTCCTTGCATGAATATGCTTGGTGTGTTTAATGAGTATGTAAGACCCTGAGGAAGGAATCACTTTTGGATATACTGACAATAATCACATTTCTGGAACTGCCTTGGTATCTTCATCAAAGCACCTCTATGCCGTAAAAGTTCTGCTGAACTGGCCAGTTTACCCTTCCAAATAACCAATCATAATGCTTTAATGCATAGTCACTGGAGCCATAACCCCTGAGTTCTAATCCTGTTCTCTTTGGCCTATGAGCTGTGTGTCTTATTTTGTCCATTTATAAATCAAATTATTAATAAAGGTTACTTCATAAAATTGTCAGTTATTACCCCCTTTTTTTTTTGGGAGATGGAGTCTTGCACTGTTGCCCAGGCTGGAGTGCAGTGGTGCAATGTCAGCTCACTGTAAACTCCGCCTCCCAGGTTCACACCATTCTCCTGCCTCAGCCTCCCGAGTAGCTGGGACTACAGGCACCCACCACCACTCCCGGCTAATTTTTTGTATTTTTAGTAGAGACAGGGTTTCACCGTGTTAGTCAGGAGGCTCTTGATCTTCTGACCTCGTAATCCTCCCACCTCGACCTCCCAAAGTGCTGGGATTACAGGCATGAGCCACCATGCCTGGCCTTATCACTTTTTTTAAAAATATCTGTAGTACCCATCGCTTGCACCCTTCATGATTCATTTAAGCCAAGCCAAATAAAAAACCTTTTAATATTTTGTTTTTATGTGAATTATTTCCTGATACAAATATTTATCATTTATCATTGCCATATTTTAAAAGTCGTTTTAGAAATATTTTTTAAAGTTTAGATGGAGCCAAAATATTAGTAAAAAATTGAGGTAAATTAGTGATTTAAAAGTGCTGTCATCTAAAGAAAAACAAGTCTCTATTTTAAGGGAAATTTTATTTTAGAAGATCTTGGTTATTCTGTGCTTACTGTACATGTCTATCTGAAACTTTGTAGTACGTGTCTTATTATCCTCAGTTTTCAAATAAAAAACAGGTTTTGAGAGGTAAAGTAACTGGTCTAAGGTCATACAGGTTAGTATGTGGAAGCTGAAACTAGAGGCAGGCTTGCTCCTTTCAGTCATCAGAACCCTTTCCCATCAAGTTGCTTACAACACACCAGAGGGTAATTCCAAAAGTAAAAGTACAGAATTATTAAAATGTACAGCCATGCATATGATAATAATGCTAATTTAGGAATTTGCTGTGGATGGAAATGTTGAAGCCCTAACCCCTAATGTGACTGCATTTGGACACAAGGCCTTTTGAGATAATTAAGGTCAACTTGGTTTTAAGGTTGGGTTCTGATCTCCTAAGACTGGTGTCACTACAAGAAGAGACACCGGAGAGCTCTCTTTCTCTCCATCTCTTTTCCTCTCTCTCTTGCAAGCACACCCGCCAATTGCCAACAATATGAGGACGGTGAGAAGATTGTTACCTGCAAGCCATGAAGAGAGTCTTCACCAGAAATGGGACCTGTCAGACCTTGGTCGGAGACTTCTAGCCTCTAGAACTTCCTGAAAATAAACTTCTGTTGTTTAAACCATCCACTCTATGGTATTTTCCCATGGCAGACTGAGGTAATACAGAGCTTTACTGTCATCCTCAGAAGCATCAACTGGATTTGTATAAATTATGATTTAAAAGACTTGAAAATTTCACACAGATTAAATGCTTTCACTTTATTTCTCAGTTTTATACTAGTGCTTTCTTTAGACTCTTCAAATTGCATATCCTTCCTTATGCTCCCTGGGCATTGACTTATTAGTTCCTGAGTGAAATTTAACAAAGGCTATGCCACAGGTCTAGGATTAGTCATTTTCACCATCTTGGATTTCTCAATAACTTTGACTACATTCCCCTTAAATATGAGTTCCTTAGAAAATCTGTTTTTATTATTTGGACATAGTGCCTGGTGATAACAGACAGCCTATGCTTTTTTGTCTTTCCTCTGAACTAGAATTCAAATGAAGGATATGCTAAACACAGCTGTTGCTGTGTATAATGACATTCAGTATGTGGATGCTGCATCCAGATTCCATTTTAAGGCAGCCATCTGTCCTTTAGCAGGCAAAATAACAGAAGATTTATACCTTAATAAAACCACACACATAAGTGCACCCCACACTCCTTCAGTGCCCTCCACGTAGTTTCACATTCGTTAGTGAATTTTCTGTAGGATTTTTCTAGCTTTAAGACTATGTGAGGCTACATTCTGGACCTACTAAGCCTGAGCACAAGGGTTTTAGCATAATATATTTGGACTCATGGTTTTCAGTAAATCTTCATAGATTGACATGAATGTCATGAAATTTAAAAGATTAAGAAACATTCTTTCTCTATTTTTCCAAGCCTATACAGACTAATATTTGTTCAGCAGTGCAGAGCTTATAAAACCTTTTCCTTTCTTATTTAATTTATATATCCAGACCTACCTGCGGAGTTGCTCAAGGTCAGAAAATCCATTAGCAAAGAAGCCAGGGCTCAAAATAATAGGTTCTTTCTCCAAATTCCTTAGTTTTCGCATCACCCTGCACAGTTACCTATTAAGCTATGTACTGAATTGTTCTATATTATTTTACTTAGTTATAGATGTTGATAATAATGATACTTTATTGAACCTTCATTTTGTGCGAGGCATTTTTACGTTATATTTTGAATAAGTTATTCTGCTTATTCCTTACAATAGCCTGATGATGTAGACACCATTTTTTAAAATATTCTCTCTAATATAAGAAGTTATAAAAACAATTGTCTACATGCAGAATATATGGCCACATTCTTTCTCAAATACAAATTAACAGAAACGCTTTGTTTTTCTTTTTGTAGTAAAGAAAATTTAACAAAATTTTTAAATTACTGTAATAAGTTTACTATCTTTTAAAAAGAAAAGCTTTAAAACTGTATAAACTCAGAACACTTATTTGTTTGCTGATTAATTTGCATATTTAAATGATACCATCCTCTTCTTTTAACTTCCCGTTAACTCTAGTTAATATTTAACTTTTCTATTTGACTTTCATAATTCTGAAGCATAAAAGTATACAAATATTGCATAGGAAAGGAACTATTTTTCACCTTCCATATAATAAAACATTTCAACTAGTTGACCTTTTACTCAGTAAGTAAATTGAGTGTCTATCATGTGTTAGACACTGTTATGAGCACCAGAACTAAAGCAGGGAAAATACTGACCAAAAAACCTCCCCTCATACAGTGTCTTCTCAAGTGGAGGCATCTACTGTTTTCATGCATGACTATTCTCTTGTCATTGTATGAAAAGCTGGCGTATCTTTCTGTTGGTGATCTGGAAGGTGATTGGGTCATTTATAAACATGCGTATTCTAGAGCCCTGCTACTCAAATTGTAACCTACAGACCACCAACATTGACATCATTTTATTAGAGATGTCAAACCTCAGGGTCCACAACAGATCTACTGAATACAAATCTACATTTAAACTAGATTCCAAGGTAATTTTTGCTCACATTGAAATTTTAGAAGTACTACTGCATAGGTATTCGATAAATGTTTTCACCTGAGATATGTTTATCTCTAGATGATCCTCAAACCACCCTTTGTGATATACAAATGAGTATCAAAATGTGTTTTCAATTTGACCATAGTGCGTGCATTGTCAGTCTCTCTTACAGTTGCAAAGAGCTAACAACTAATTTTTTATTGAATGAATAAAAAATGATCAAACAAATTTCACTTAAATTATATATTTAAAAAAAATTGCTATTAAGTTAGCAATTTTGAATTATGCAATTTATTAAAATGGGGACCAATATACTCTGTTCACATAAAATCCTTTTTTAATCTATACACTGTAGAACCTGATATATAATGAATGCTAAAGCTGTCAAAAGTTAAGCATTCCCCTAAACTTAAAAATATAGATATCTATGTATGTTCCTGTCTACCTGTATTTCTTGACATTGTTAAAAAAAAGGACAAGCTTTTTTTAAATTAATATATCACTACTTCTACAGAAATTGATGTACAACCCGCAGAAATGTATTCGCTGTTTGCCTTACCTTTTGAACTCTAGATACCAAACAAACAAAAATTGCACGCACTTGCACTAGCAGCTTTGCATCTATCTATTTTTAGGACAGACAGCTACATCTTTCTCTCTGCACTGCAGGGAAACTGAACATTTGTGGGAAAGTGTAGTGCATTAATCCTGTTTAATATTCCAGGACTCACACAGACAATTAATTGTGTACTGAAAAGGCAGACTAATAAATTTTTTCTTCTTCAAAACACAGTAAATAAGTTTGTTTAATTGTATATTTCTCACAAACTGTTGTAAGATCAAATAGACAAATCAAATAAATTAAATTGTGAAAATGACCAATGTTTGAATGTCATATTCTTTCCTCATTATATTTTTCCTTCCATGTGTAATTTGCTTATTGTAATCAATTTTGGAAAAGTTGAAAAAAATGCAACAAAATGTATAAATTATATGTATTCTATGGTTCTGCACCATGAAAATATATGTAACTTTTTATCTGTGGAATGATTCTGAAATCTTTTAAGTGTAAATCTGTTTTGTTAACTTTTTATTTTGTAATAAATAAAGACAGAGAAAATGGGGAATTTTTCATTTTTCATCAAAGAGGGGAAAAGACAGTCCCACATATCCTTCACCTGGTCCTATCTTAGATTTCTCTAATACTAACATCTTCTTAACCATGGGACAATAATCAAACTTCAGATACTGACATTGATATAATATTACTAATTAAGCTACAGACATTATTCAGATTTTCTTAGTTTTTCTACTTATGTGTTTCCTATTTTTACATTTAGAATCAAATCTAAGCTACCATATTATGTATAGTTGGCAAGTATTGATTGCCTTCTCTAATTTGTGACATTTTCTCCATCTTTCTTTGTTTTTCATGGCCTGGCTTTTTTTTTTTTTAAAGAATACTTGCAGTTGTGTAATAAAATGCCCTTCAATTTATTCTTGGCTGATGTTTTATCATATTAGATGTAGGGTATGCGTTTTGGGGAAGTGTAGCATAGAAATGATATGCCCTTCTCCTTCCCTTCTTCTTGCTTTGTTTCAGGGAACACATGATATTACTCTGTCTTACTACTGGTGATGTTAACCTTGATATCTTGGTAAAAGTGGCATCCAATAGGTTTCTCCTCTCCACTGTAGAGTGGATTTTTTTAAGCCTGCTGTACTCTTTATTAGAAGTGAGAAAGTAAGTACATAGCCCATACCCAAAGAGAGGGAAATCAAGCTTGCCTCTTGAAGGAACCATAGAACTCATCATAATAATTAGTAAATATTTTAGAGAAGAAACTTTGAGGACATGCAAATATCCTATTTCTTCTTAAAGTTTCTTAAGTTTCTTCCACTAATTCTAGTTGTCCTCTCTTGCATGCAGTATTGTTTACTGTGATATTTTTGTGTTGATTTTTGTATTCCTTCACTCCTACATGTATCGGAATTCTTCTGGAAGTTAAAGTTGCTCCTTTCCCCTGACTTATTTATTGACTTATTTTCTTATATCACTATAGATTCAAGAGAATTTTATTCTTTGAGTTATAATCCAAGACTGTCATTATGTACTTTATGGCTCAAATTGTTCCTGATTTAATCTGTGGGAAATTTTTCCAGTTGACTTCTGTGTGGTGATCCTCCTGCTCCTCCGCCTCCTCCTCCTCCTCCCCTTCCTCCTCCTCCTCCTCCATTGGCTTCTGTGTGTTCCTCCTCCTCCTCCTTTCTCCTCCCTCTTTCTCCCTCCCCTTTCTTTCTTCTATCCTTCTCATTCTCCTTTCCCTTTTCTCTTACCTCTCTTTCTCCTTTTGCTCTCCTCAAGTAGTGTATTTTTAAAATACTACCTTACCTTCTGGCATGGCAACTTGTTTTGGGTTTGTCTTGTCTTTCCCTGCCACAACCCTAGCACCAATAATTTCTCCAAGAAACCCTGGTTCAATTAATTAGAGAATTATCTTTAGAAACTATAATATGGGTTCTAGGTGTTTTCTTTGCTGGTGGGGAGCCTGGTTCTAGGCTCTCTGTGTATAGGATTAAGAAATGTATATATGTATTCTAAGTCATGTATGTACACATATCTGTGCCTATTTCTGTATCTATGCATGTATTATAAAAAATGTGTTCATACCAATATCTCCGAGTTCAACCCAACACTACACCTATTATTCCCCTTTGCTTATTTACAACTTCTTTTTCCTACAGTAAAAAAAAAAAAAAAAAAAAATTATTTACTGTTTTAGAAATTTCTAGGAACATATATTGTATAAATTCAAATCCCAGATTTACGTGAAGATATGCTTTTCTGGTTAGAGATCAGATATGATCATTTTTACCCCACTCTGATTTCAGAACATAGGTAATAATACTTTGTTGTCTTTTATTTTGGACTTTTTTTTTGTATTCCACCATTGAATTAAGGGAATTGCACTTTGAATATTGCTATTTTATGCAGGAATCTAAGTTACAGCTCTTCAACTTGCCTGGTTGGTCTTTTTCTATAAACGTCTTAATACTCAAATGTTCTTTGTTTCCAAGATTTACAATAGTGTCTGATTACTCACTGTATTTTCTGCTCCCTCTTCGTTTTTCACCCATACGGTTACCTTGTGTGTTAAAAGGTTATTTATTATATTCTACCCATGATTTCTAGATGTTGTTTTTTGACTTTTTTTCAGGGTATTTATTTTGGTACACTGCAGATAATTAAAGTCCTCTGCATTTAATTTTAAGATAACCTGCAAGTGTTTTACTTATGTCATCATGGGTAACGAATTTAGCTTTTATAATGCTTTTACATTTTTTCTTTCTTTCCCTAACACTTATACCTAATTTTACCTCAAAAAAAAAAAAAAAAAAAAAGTTGTATGAGGATGCTTGTAAAGAGTTTCAAAGGAAGTAAAATGGTAAGGAATGCTTACACAGAAAACACACTTTGAATGTTTAGCCTATGTCACTGACACAATGGGACTTATTAAATACTACTTAATAACTACAGACTAAACCAATTTGTCACTCAGTCAATTAACTGTATTTCATACTGTGAGATGGATTTATGTGAAGATTTATGTGACGGTGGAGCTATCAGCTGGGAATAAAAAACGTTCCTACCCTGAACATAAGTTCTTAAAATATACATTCTGATTGACTGAATTTACTTTAAGATGCCAGAATTTCTAGTATAATTTATTGCCTAAGTAGTACTTTGTTTTAAAAAGAAAAGTAATGTATTTTTAAAACTATAAGGTGAACTTAATACATACTGAAGCTCTTCAATTTTCCCATACATATTGAGTAGCCTTATTTAATTGTGTGTCATAATCCCACGTGGTTATGGCAACTTTTAAATGAAAAGTAAATAATTCAAAAACATGTTTTTGTCATCAAAAACATACATTTGTCATGTTTATGGCTCATTTTATAGAGAATGAAGAAGACACTAAAGTTAGCTAATCTTAATCATAAGATGAAACTAGGCAAACTCTAACATGAAGAATGTATTTTAAATCAAATTTAACCTTAAAATGTGGTCAAAATTAAGTTTTTTTGGTACAAAATACTCATTTTGTATATATAAAATCTTTGATGATATAATAATCATGTGACATGACAGTATATCTTATCACAGAAGATATGTCATATGATAATAGAATAAATATATCATAATATGATAATAGAATAGAATATAGAATTCTGGAGAGATAGTGACAGCTTTTAGTTTCTACAGATTCTCCCACAAAATACTAAGCAACTACAATAATAAAACCAAAATGTTCACAGACAACAACAAAAGGTATATATGAAGAAATAGGCAGAAAAATAACAAACTATTACCAAGACCTTTGTGGTATCATCTTCTTTGCAAGGAAAGGTAAGGGGAAGTTAAAGTGGTTTCTTGTGTCTTGAAAGCTAAAGCCATAAATCACTCTAAGGTAGTCAATGGATGATTTAGAAAGACAATTTTAAGAATCAGTTGAAATGAGATTTTCTAGATTTACATTGCATTTGTGTGCAAGAAGGAAATGTGAGTGAAGTAAGTAAACCTCATGTTACTGAGATGTCTGGGCTCTATGAATTGATATTAACCAAAATGAAATTTCCTTCCAGGAAAAGACTTAGACTGTGGTCAATCCCTTAGGGTAGAAGCTAAACTGACAAAACTGTAGACAATCCAAACATCCACTAGTAGGCACTGGCTGAATAAAGTGTGGCTTATTTACATAATGCAATAATACATAGCTATACCATGAAATAAGGAAAAACTACATGAACTACTATCAAATCTTCAGGATACAAAATAATGTGAAAAAACAAGCAAAGAAAATGTATACTATTTGGTGTTATTTATCTATGTAAGTGGTGAGTGGTTACAAATACATTTTTATATTCTTATTATTTTTTAATAAAAGTCTAAGTCAAAATGATATTGCTACCTATGTAGGGGAGAGAGAGTAGAGGATGAAGAAGATCAGGAATAACAGCTAGACTTTTTTTAACTTTTATTTTATTTTCGGGGTACATGTGGAGATTGGTTCTAGAGATAAATTGTATGGCACACAAGTTTGGTGTAATATTATTTTGTCACATAGGTTACAAGCATAGTAGTAAATAAGTAGTTTTTCTATCCTCATTCTCCTCCCAACATTCACCCTCAACTAAGCCTCAGTGTCTGTTGTTCCCTTCTTTCTGTCCATGTGTACTCAAAGTTCAACTACCACTTGTAAAGTGTGAAAACACAGTGTTTCATTTTCTGTTTCCTGTGTTAGTTTGCTTAGGATAACAGACTCTAGCTCCAACCATGCTGCTGCAAAGGACATGATCTCGTTATAGTTTATCACTGCATAGTATTCCATGGTGTATGTATACTACATTTTCCTTATCGAGTACACCATCGATGGGCATCTAGGTTGAGTCCATGTCTTTGCTATTGCGAATGGTGCTACAATGAACATACACTTGCCTATGTCTTTATGGTGGAATGATTTATAATCCTTGGGGTGTATACCCATTAATGGGATTGCTGGGTTGAATTGTAGTTCAAGTTCTTTGAGAAACTGCCAAACTGCTTTCCACAGTTGTTGAAAGAATTTATATTCCCATCAGCAGTGTATAAGTGTTTCCTTTTCTCTGGAGCCTCACCAGCATGTTATTTCTTGACTTTCTAATAATAGTCATTGTGACTAGTATGAAGTGGTATCTCACTGTGCTTTTGACTTCATTTTTTTCTAATGATTACTGATGTTGAGCATTTTTTCATATACTTGTTGGCTGCACATATGTCTTCTTTTGAAAAGTGTCTGTTCAAGTCTTTTGCCCTCTTTTAATGGGGTTGTTTTTTAACAGCTGGACATTTTTGACCTTATCTTATTTTTTAGATTTCATACTAGAACCAGGTAAATATTTTACACAGCTACAAAACAAATTTAAATCAACATGAGAATATATGAAAGCAAGTGAAAAATTTACATCAAGTTTATGTCTTAAAGAGACAGAAATAAATTATTCCAAGGGACCAAAAAACATAATAAATTGTAATAGTATTATAAAACAAAAACTAAGGGCAACAATAACTGTAAAAATATTCTACAGCTATGTTCAGAAAACATATTTTTGGTAATACTGTTTGTATTGTTAGTCAGAAACTATTATGTCTACAACCAGCCTTTCATGTTCATAGGTTCGGCATTCACAAATGCAACCAACCGCGGATCAAAACCTGCAGATGGGGAGGACCAACTCTACTACTTCGTGTTATATGAGAGTCTTGAGCATCCTGGGATTTTGGTATCCTCAGGGGTCCCAGAACCAATCCCCCATGGATGCAGGTAAATGACTCTATATAACAGATAAACCAAGTCGTCATGTAAAGTCATCAAGAACCCAGATTTTTAACCAAAAATGAAAGAGAAATTAATATAAAATGAATGAAGTTAGGTAAAAGGTGAAAATATCACATTTGATTCATAAATATGAATCTATGATAAACATTATCTTAAAGAAACATTTTCTCATTAGAAAGAAAACCAATTACAGAGAACAAAAAATGGAACAAATTAGTAGCCTTGAAGAGCACAGAACAAATTCTGTGTCTCTGTGTACCACAACAACTCATACTCTTTGGAGATATGGCTAATTTCAGTTCTGGGGCAGGAAGTGGAAAAAATGCCACATGGTAACATGAGGAAGCCAGTAAGAACTATTTTAATCTCACTAAAAGACTGAATCAACCTGAAGGAGCTGACATTTATAAAATATAGTATAGTTTGGACTTCATTAAAATTGTATTTATTTAATGTACTTTAAATTGGATTGGAGGTTACAATTTGTAAATTCAAAAATGATACTAAGGAATAAAAACAAACAAAAACTTCTGTAGACATATTTAGAAGACACTACAGAACAAATTTATTGTCCTGAGACATGCTAAATGCAGGGAAATAACTAAACATTTCCCTGCCTTCTCTGTATGAACTGCACCTCAGGATACCAAATAATTGAGAAAGTTTCTTTCTATAGAAGAAATTCAACTAATAAAAAGAGAAATGGACCTGGTTCAGTAGCTCACTAATCCTAGCAGTTTGGGAGGGCGAGTCAGGCGGATTGTCTGAGCTCAGGAGTTCGTGACCAGCCTGGGCAACACGGCGAAACCCCGTTTCTA
>NW_012119376.1:4166892-4220695 GCF_000951035.1 Colobus angolensis palliatus | reverse complement strand
GAGGTGGAGGTTGCAGTGAGCCGAGATCACCTCACTGAACTACAGCCTGGGTCACAGAGGAAGATTCTGTCTCAAAATAAATAAATAAATAAAATAAAAATTATCAGGAAAAATTGAATATTGTCTACTGGATAACTTTAAGGTGATTATTATTGTTGAGTTTTAGGGATGAAAAATGTATTGTGACTACCTTTTTTAAAAGATGTACTTATCTTTTAGAGAAACATTGAAATATTTATGAGTTCAATTATGTTATGTTTGGCATTTGCCTCAAAATAATAGAGAATAATGGTAAAAGTGAATAGGGGTATAGATGCATAAAACAAAAGTGGTGATGATTATTACAGCTGGGTAATGACTTCACAGGGTTTCATTTCACTGTTGTCTTTGTATATGTTTGAAAGTTTCCACACACAAAAGCTTCAACATGGGCCTTAAGTCACACTTGTCTCCCTACATTTTCCTGATCTTGTCGTTTGTTTCCACTTCATTACTTCTCTAAGCATAAGAATAGTCCAAGAAAAGCCATGTAGTTAATAGGTAATTGAGCTGATCATGTTTTTTGAACCAGAATCAAAACTTAGTCTTTATTGTCCTATCTGTGACTCCAGTTAGAATAAGAGCTTCACAAGGACAAAACCCATATATTTCTTACTATAACATCAAGACTTATCCTAGTATACAGAACTTTTAGCTATTCAGTGTTTTAATTAAATAGAAAAAATGCAGCCACATCTATGCACAATTATTTTCAAAAGGACGTCTTGATTAGTTTATTAATACCCTTTTTGCTATTACTATATTAGAAGATTGCCCTTCGTCCAGTTACTCAAACTCTTGCATATTTTGAGAGATTTGAATCATGTCTTAACAGAACTCATAGTGTATTGGGATTTAAAAAATAATACCAGATTTGTTTTAAGTGAAACTATGTAACAATCTTGGCAACATATGTTGGTCAGTACTCAGCCTTCACTAGACAAACTTAACAGCTCTCAAATGTTTTATTTCCTTCTGATCAAGAAACTAATAAAATCCTTAGAAAATTGACTAGGATGATAATGGGCAAGAAACTCAACAGCTTATATATAAACATTTGGCTGAGAAACATAGGGAGCCCTCACAATGAAAAAAATAACATATTTTAACCTCCGAAATATATAATTTGATTTTAATTGTAACTAACAAGACTGAATAGAATGTAGAGTACTATGTTCAAAGAAGACATATGTTAAACAACCAGAGGAGGTAAGTTGTATTCAATCATGAAAAAGGAATTAAGTCCATGTGTCTACACCACAGAGCAGATGGGACAGAGCCCTAAAGAGTAAAAATGAGTAACAGTGCCTAATTGACAGGAATAACTCCAGAATAGACATTATGATATCTTCTCTAAATGGCAATACTCTAGATCAGCCAAAAAACTCTGAGAGAGACACAGAGAGAGAGAAAGAGAATTTGCTCACTAGCTGACATAAGAATTTAGATACCCTCCACAGTCAATTTTTATTGAAATGACTACATCAACGTTGTCCTTGCATGAATATGCTTGGTGTGTTTAATGAGTATGTAAGACCCTGAGGAAGGAATCACTTTTGGATATACTGACAATAATCACATTTCTGGAACTGCCTTGGTATCTTCATCAAAGCACCTCTATGCCGTAAAAGTTCTGCTGAACTGGCCAGTTTACCCTTCCAAATAACCAATCATAATGCTTTAATGCATAGTCACTGGAGCCATAACCCCTGAGTTCTAATCCTGTTCTCTTTGGCCTATGAGCTGTGTGTCTTATTTTGTCCATTTATAAATCAAATTATTAATAAAGGTTACTTCATAAAATTGTCAGTTATTACCCCCTTTTTTTTTTGGGAGATGGAGTCTTGCACTGTTGCCCAGGCTGGAGTGCAGTGGTGCAATGTCAGCTCACTGTAAACTCCGCCTCCCAGGTTCACACCATTCTCCTGCCTCAGCCTCCCGAGTAGCTGGGACTACAGGCACCCACCACCACTCCCGGCTAATTTTTTGTATTTTTAGTAGAGACAGGGTTTCACCGTGTTAGTCAGGAGGCTCTTGATCTTCTGACCTCGTAATCCTCCCACCTCGACCTCCCAAAGTGCTGGGATTACAGGCATGAGCCACCATGCCTGGCCTTATCACTTTTTTTAAAAATATCTGTAGTACCCATCGCTTGCACCCTTCATGATTCATTTAAGCCAAGCCAAATAAAAAACCTTTTAATATTTTGTTTTTATGTGAATTATTTCCTGATACAAATATTTATCATTTATCATTGCCATATTTTAAAAGTCGTTTTAGAAATATTTTTTAAAGTTTAGATGGAGCCAAAATATTAGTAAAAAATTGAGGTAAATTAGTGATTTAAAAGTGCTGTCATCTAAAGAAAAACAAGTCTCTATTTTAAGGGAAATTTTATTTTAGAAGATCTTGGTTATTCTGTGCTTACTGTACATGTCTATCTGAAACTTTGTAGTACGTGTCTTATTATCCTCAGTTTTCAAATAAAAAACAGGTTTTGAGAGGTAAAGTAACTGGTCTAAGGTCATACAGGTTAGTATGTGGAAGCTGAAACTAGAGGCAGGCTTGCTCCTTTCAGTCATCAGAACCCTTTCCCATCAAGTTGCTTACAACACACCAGAGGGTAATTCCAAAAGTAAAAGTACAGAATTATTAAAATGTACAGCCATGCATATGATAATAATGCTAATTTAGGAATTTGCTGTGGATGGAAATGTTGAAGCCCTAACCCCTAATGTGACTGCATTTGGACACAAGGCCTTTTGAGATAATTAAGGTCAACTTGGTTTTAAGGTTGGGTTCTGATCTCCTAAGACTGGTGTCACTACAAGAAGAGACACCGGAGAGCTCTCTTTCTCTCCATCTCTTTTCCTCTCTCTCTTGCAAGCACACCCGCCAATTGCCAACAATATGAGGACGGTGAGAAGATTGTTACCTGCAAGCCATGAAGAGAGTCTTCACCAGAAATGGGACCTGTCAGACCTTGGTCGGAGACTTCTAGCCTCTAGAACTTCCTGAAAATAAACTTCTGTTGTTTAAACCATCCACTCTATGGTATTTTCCCATGGCAGACTGAGGTAATACAGAGCTTTACTGTCATCCTCAGAAGCATCAACTGGATTTGTATAAATTATGATTTAAAAGACTTGAAAATTTCACACAGATTAAATGCTTTCACTTTATTTCTCAGTTTTATACTAGTGCTTTCTTTAGACTCTTCAAATTGCATATCCTTCCTTATGCTCCCTGGGCATTGACTTATTAGTTCCTGAGTGAAATTTAACAAAGGCTATGCCACAGGTCTAGGATTAGTCATTTTCACCATCTTGGATTTCTCAATAACTTTGACTACATTCCCCTTAAATATGAGTTCCTTAGAAAATCTGTTTTTATTATTTGGACATAGTGCCTGGTGATAACAGACAGCCTATGCTTTTTTGTCTTTCCTCTGAACTAGAATTCAAATGAAGGATATGCTAAACACAGCTGTTGCTGTGTATAATGACATTCAGTATGTGGATGCTGCATCCAGATTCCATTTTAAGGCAGCCATCTGTCCTTTAGCAGGCAAAATAACAGAAGATTTATACCTTAATAAAACCACACACATAAGTGCACCCCACACTCCTTCAGTGCCCTCCACGTAGTTTCACATTCGTTAGTGAATTTTCTGTAGGATTTTTCTAGCTTTAAGACTATGTGAGGCTACATTCTGGACCTACTAAGCCTGAGCACAAGGGTTTTAGCATAATATATTTGGACTCATGGTTTTCAGTAAATCTTCATAGATTGACATGAATGTCATGAAATTTAAAAGATTAAGAAACATTC
Source organism: Colobus angolensis palliatus (assembly GCF_000951035.1). NCBI lineage: Eukaryota > Metazoa > Chordata > Mammalia > Primates > Cercopithecidae > Colobus > Colobus angolensis. Next base: position 4,216,825 of record NW_012119376.1, on the reverse strand, counting down.
TTTCTCTATTTTTCCAAGCCTATACAGACTAATATTTGTTCAGCAGTGCAGAGCTTATAAAACCTTTTCCTTTCTTATTTAATTTATATATCCAGACCTACCTGCGGAGTTGCTCAAGGTCAGAAAATCCATTAGCAAAGAAGCCAGGGCTCAAAATAATAGGTTCTTTCTCCAAATTCCTTAGTTTTCGCATCACCCTGCACAGTTACCTATTAAGCTATGTACTGAATTGTTCTATATTATTTTACTTAGTTATAGATGTTGATAATAATGATACTTTATTGAACCTTCATTTTGTGCGAGGCATTTTTACGTTATATTTTGAATAAGTTATTCTGCTTATTCCTTACAATAGCCTGATGATGTAGACACCATTTTTTAAAATATTCTCTCTAATATAAGAAGTTATAAAAACAATTGTCTACATGCAGAATATATGGCCACATTCTTTCTCAAATACAAATTAACAGAAACGCTTTGTTTTTCTTTTTGTAGTAAAGAAAATTTAACAAAATTTTTAAATTACTGTAATAAGTTTACTATCTTTTAAAAAGAAAAGCTTTAAAACTGTATAAACTCAGAACACTTATTTGTTTGCTGATTAATTTGCATATTTAAATGATACCATCCTCTTCTTTTAACTTCCCGTTAACTCTAGTTAATATTTAACTTTTCTATTTGACTTTCATAATTCTGAAGCATAAAAGTATACAAATATTGCATAGGAAAGGAACTATTTTTCACCTTCCATATAATAAAACATTTCAACTAGTTGACCTTTTACTCAGTAAGTAAATTGAGTGTCTATCATGTGTTAGACACTGTTATGAGCACCAGAACTAAAGCAGGGAAAATACTGACCAAAAAACCTCCCCTCATACAGTGTCTTCTCAAGTGGAGGCATCTACTGTTTTCATGCATGACTATTCTCTTGTCATTGTATGAAAAGCTGGCGTATCTTTCTGTTGGTGATCTGGAAGGTGATTGGGTCATTTATAAACATGCGTATTCTAGAGCCCTGCTACTCAAATTGTAACCTACAGACCACCAACATTGACATCATTTTATTAGAGATGTCAAACCTCAGGGTCCACAACAGATCTACTGAATACAAATCTACATTTAAACTAGATTCCAAGGTAATTTTTGCTCACATTGAAATTTTAGAAGTACTACTGCATAGGTATTCGATAAATGTTTTCACCTGAGATATGTTTATCTCTAGATGATCCTCAAACCACCCTTTGTGATATACAAATGAGTATCAAAATGTGTTTTCAATTTGACCATAGTGCGTGCATTGTCAGTCTCTCTTACAGTTGCAAAGAGCTAACAACTAATTTTTTATTGAATGAATAAAAAATGATCAAACAAATTTCACTTAAATTATATATTTAAAAAAAATTGCTATTAAGTTAGCAATTTTGAATTATGCAATTTATTAAAATGGGGACCAATATACTCTGTTCACATAAAATCCTTTTTTAATCTATACACTGTAGAACCTGATATATAATGAATGCTAAAGCTGTCAAAAGTTAAGCATTCCCCTAAACTTAAAAATATAGATATCTATGTATGTTCCTGTCTACCTGTATTTCTTGACATTGTTAAAAAAAAGGACAAGCTTTTTTTAAATTAATATATCACTACTTCTACAGAAATTGATGTACAACCCGCAGAAATGTATTCGCTGTTTGCCTTACCTTTTGAACTCTAGATACCAAACAAACAAAAATTGCACGCACTTGCACTAGCAGCTTTGCATCTATCTATTTTTAGGACAGACAGCTACATCTTTCTCTCTGCACTGCAGGGAAACTGAACATTTGTGGGAAAGTGTAGTGCATTAATCCTGTTTAATATTCCAGGACTCACACAGACAATTAATTGTGTACTGAAAAGGCAGACTAATAAATTTTTTCTTCTTCAAAACACAGTAAATAAGTTTGTTTAATTGTATATTTCTCACAAACTGTTGTAAGATCAAATAGACAAATCAAATAAATTAAATTGTGAAAATGACCAATGTTTGAATGTCATATTCTTTCCTCATTATATTTTTCCTTCCATGTGTAATTTGCTTATTGTAATCAATTTTGGAAAAGTTGAAAAAAATGCAACAAAATGTATAAATTATATGTATTCTATGGTTCTGCACCATGAAAATATATGTAACTTTTTATCTGTGGAATGATTCTGAAATCTTTTAAGTGTAAATCTGTTTTGTTAACTTTTTATTTTGTAATAAATAAAGACAGAGAAAATGGGGAATTTTTCATTTTTCATCAAAGAGGGGAAAAGACAGTCCCACATATCCTTCACCTGGTCCTATCTTAGATTTCTCTAATACTAACATCTTCTTAACCATGGGACAATAATCAAACTTCAGATACTGACATTGATATAATATTACTAATTAAGCTACAGACATTATTCAGATTTTCTTAGTTTTTCTACTTATGTGTTTCCTATTTTTACATTTAGAATCAAATCTAAGCTACCATATTATGTATAGTTGGCAAGTATTGATTGCCTTCTCTAATTTGTGACATTTTCTCCATCTTTCTTTGTTTTTCATGGCCTGGCTTTTTTTTTTTTTAAAGAATACTTGCAGTTGTGTAATAAAATGCCCTTCAATTTATTCTTGGCTGATGTTTTATCATATTAGATGTAGGGTATGCGTTTTGGGGAAGTGTAGCATAGAAATGATATGCCCTTCTCCTTCCCTTCTTCTTGCTTTGTTTCAGGGAACACATGATATTACTCTGTCTTACTACTGGTGATGTTAACCTTGATATCTTGGTAAAAGTGGCATCCAATAGGTTTCTCCTCTCCACTGTAGAGTGGATTTTTTTAAGCCTGCTGTACTCTTTATTAGAAGTGAGAAAGTAAGTACATAGCCCATACCCAAAGAGAGGGAAATCAAGCTTGCCTCTTGAAGGAACCATAGAACTCATCATAATAATTAGTAAATATTTTAGAGAAGAAACTTTGAGGACATGCAAATATCCTATTTCTTCTTAAAGTTTCTTAAGTTTCTTCCACTAATTCTAGTTGTCCTCTCTTGCATGCAGTATTGTTTACTGTGATATTTTTGTGTTGATTTTTGTATTCCTTCACTCCTACATGTATCGGAATTCTTCTGGAAGTTAAAGTTGCTCCTTTCCCCTGACTTATTTATTGACTTATTTTCTTATATCACTATAGATTCAAGAGAATTTTATTCTTTGAGTTATAATCCAAGACTGTCATTATGTACTTTATGGCTCAAATTGTTCCTGATTTAATCTGTGGGAAATTTTTCCAGTTGACTTCTGTGTGGTGATCCTCCTGCTCCTCCGCCTCCTCCTCCTCCTCCCCTTCCTCCTCCTCCTCCTCCATTGGCTTCTGTGTGTTCCTCCTCCTCCTCCTTTCTCCTCCCTCTTTCTCCCTCCCCTTTCTTTCTTCTATCCTTCTCATTCTCCTTTCCCTTTTCTCTTACCTCTCTTTCTCCTTTTGCTCTCCTCAAGTAGTGTATTTTTAAAATACTACCTTACCTTCTGGCATGGCAACTTGTTTTGGGTTTGTCTTGTCTTTCCCTGCCACAACCCTAGCACCAATAATTTCTCCAAGAAACCCTGGTTCAATTAATTAGAGAATTATCTTTAGAAACTATAATATGGGTTCTAGGTGTTTTCTTTGCTGGTGGGGAGCCTGGTTCTAGGCTCTCTGTGTATAGGATTAAGAAATGTATATATGTATTCTAAGTCATGTATGTACACATATCTGTGCCTATTTCTGTATCTATGCATGTATTATAAAAAATGTGTTCATACCAATATCTCCGAGTTCAACCCAACACTACACCTATTATTCCCCTTTGCTTATTTACAACTTCTTTTTCCTACAGTAAAAAAAAAAAAAAAAAAAAAAAGAAAGAAAGAAAACAAAAAAACACGTGGCTCACATTATCTATATTATATTTAAACGTTTGTTCAACACACATTGTTAAGTATAGTAGTTAAGTATGTTAAGTATAGTAGTTCAGAATTGCTAACCTATGCCCCTCAGGTTTTCCTTTTTCATAAAGGCACAGTATTTGGATGCAATTGTATCTGCCTTTTGCCTTATGGTATCTAGAAGAAAAACAAAACAAAACAAAAACACCATTTTATAAGTTACTTGAAGTAGCTCTTTTATTCTCCTCTTGCTTCATTGTGATTATATCACACATTAGCAATGCAGTTAGATATACTGGCCAAAGTCTGCATTTCATATTAGGCTTCTGTCAATTGTGTTTCTTTCTCAATACTTTGCATACAGTAAAACTCACTCTTTTGGGTAGATAGTTCCGTACATTTGACAAACGCATTGATATATGTATCTACCACCACAATATCATACAGAATAATTTTATTATCTCCAAAAGGCTCTTGTGTTGCTTCTTTGTAGTCAACTCGTCTTCTCACACTCAGTTCTTAGCAATCACTGACTTGTTTTCTGTCCCTATAGTTTGCCTTCTCCAGAATGTCATTTAATTGAAATCATACAATTGGGGCTCGTTCCTTTCATGGTAAAATACATTGAAAATATATCTATGTTGTGTAAATCCATGCTAATTATTTTTTTATAGCTGAGTAACATTCCACTGCATGGATGTATCTAAGTGCGTTAGTCAGTCATTTTTGAAAGTCATTTGGGTTGTTCCCAGTTTCAGTTATGAATGAAACTCCTATAAATTATTGCATACAGACTTTTGGGTGAATATGTTCATTAGGTTAATGTATTAGTCCATTTTCACACTGCTGATAAGAACATACCCAAGACTGGGTAATTTATAAAGAAAAAGAGGTTTAATGGACTCACAGTTACATGTGGGTGGGGAGGCCTCACACTCATGGCAGAAGGCAAAAGATATGTCTTACATGGCATCAGACAAGAGAAAATGAGAGCAAAGTGAATGGGGGAACCTGTTATAAAACCATCAGATCTCATGAGACTTATTCGCTACCAGGAGAGCAGTACGGGGAAAACCACCCCCTTGATTCAATTATCCCCCACCGGGTCCCTCCCACAACATATGGGAATGTGGGAACTACAGTTCAAGATGAGATTTGGGTGGGGTCACAGCCAAACCACATCAGTTAAATAACTTGTGGTGGAATTACTAAGTCTATGGTTAAGTGTATAACTTTATAACAACTATAAAAACTGTCAATTTTATTCCAAGGTGGCCATACCATTTTTCCATCCCTTGTGGCAATATATGAGAGTTCCAATTCTCAGCATCTTGCAAAGCTCTTATTTTGAGGTTGGTTTTTGTTCTTTTGGTTTTAGACATTATGATATATGAACAATAATATTTCATGATGGTTTTAATTTAGATTTCCTTGAAGATTAATGATGTGGAGCATCTCTTCATATATTTATTTGCCATCCATATATGTTGTTTTGTGAAGAGTCTGTTCAGATTCTTGCAAATAATGTCGTAGGAATTGTTTGTTTTATAATGGTAAGTTTAAGAATTCTTTATATTCTTTTAGCCTATTCTAGAGAGAATTCCTTCATCAGGCATAAGGGTTGCAAATATTTCATACCAGGTTTGACTTATCTTTTCATTTTCTTAACAGTATCTTTCACAGAGAAAAAGTCTTTAATTTTTATGCATTCTGACTTATAATGTTTAAGGATTCTTCTTTTACTTTCATATCTAAAATGTCTTTGCTGAATTCAAGGACATAAAGATTCCCCCTATGTTATCTTCTAAAATGTTTGTAGGTGTACATTTAGACCTATCGTTCATTTGAAATTAATATTGTACAAGATGTGAGATAAGGTTTTTAAGGTTTTCGTTGTGCTTCACTGAATTACCTTTAGAACTTCTTCAAAAACAAGTGCATTTCCCTCTAAACACTGCTTTTACTGCATCTCACAAATTTTGTTACATTTTCCTTTTCATTTAGTTCAAGACATTTTTTTTTTATTTTTTTTATTTTTTATTATACTTTAAGTTCTAGGGTACATGTGCATAACGTGCAGGTTTGTTACATATGTATACTTGTGCAATGTTGGTGTGCTGCACCCATCAACTCGTCAGCACCCATCAATTCATCATTTATATCAGGTATAACTCCCCAATGCAATCCCTCCCCACTCCCCCCTCCCCATGATAAGCCCAGTGTGTGATGTTCCCCTTCCCGAGTCCAAGTGATCTCATTGTTCAGTTCCCACCTATGAGTGAGAACATGCGGTGTTTGGTTTTCTCTTCTTGTGATAGTTTGCTAAGAATGATGGTTTCCAGCTGCATCCATGTCCCTACAAAGGATGCAAACTCATCCTTTTTTATGGCTGCATAGTATTCCATGGTGTATATGTGCCACATTTTCTTAATCCAGTCTGTCACAGATGGACATTTGGGTTGATTCCAAGTCTTTGCTATTGTGAATAGTGCCGCAATAAACATACATGTGCATGTGTCTTTCTAGTAGAATAATTTATAATCCTTTGGGTATATACCCAGTAGTGGGATGGCTGGGTCATATGGTACATCTAGTTCTAGATCCTTGAGGAATCGCCATACTGTTTTCCATAATGGTTGAACTAGTTTACAATCCCACCAACAGTGTAAAAGTGTTCCTATTTCTCCACATCCTCTCCAACACTTGTTGTTTCCTGATTTTTTAATGATTGCCATTCTAACTGGTGTGAGATGGTATCTCATTGTGGTTTTGATTTGCATTTCTCTGATGGCGAGTGATGATGAGCATTTTTTCATGTGTCTGTTGGCTGTATGAATGTCTTCTTCTGAGAAATGTCTGTTCATATCCTTTGCCCACTTTTTGATGGGGTTGTTTGTTTTGATCCTTTCCTTACTCCTTATACGAAGATTAATTCAAGATGGATTAGAGACTTAAATGTTAGACCTAAAACCATAAAAACCCTAGAAGAAAATCTAGGTAGTACCATTCAGGACATAGGCATGGGCAAGGACTTCATGTCTAAAACACCAAAAGCAACGGCAGCAAAAGCCAAAATTGACAAATGGGATCTAATTAAACTAAAGAGCTTCTGCACAGCAAAAGAAACTACCATCAGAGTGAACAGGCGACCTACAGAATGGGAGAAAATTTTTGCAATCTACTCGTCTGACAAAGGGCTAATATCCAGAATCTACAAAGAACTCAAACAAATTTACAAGTTCAAAACATTTTTAATGATCTTGACACTTGTTTAACCGTTGAGTTGTTTAAGAGTGTGTTGTTTAATTACAAAATATTTTGCAGTGTTCTACCCATCTTTGTATTATTGATTAATAATTTTATTCCATTATGATTTGAGAACATAGTTTGCAGAATGTTTTGTATTTTACAATTTTTAGTTTGTTTTAGAGGTTAGAATGTTATCTGTCTTGTGAGTGTTCTCTGTGAGCTTCAAATAATGTGATGTGTTGGTGTTTGATGGGTGAAGGGTTTTGTAAACAACAATTAGGAAATGTTGCTTAATAGTGTTTTGAGGTCATCATACTCTAATTTTCAACCTACTTCTTTATTAATTACTGAGATAGACATATTGCATTTTCTACCTATAATTTTGAATTTCTCTATTTCATCTTTCAGTTCCATTCTTGTCTCATATTTTTTAAAACTTTTCTTTTTGCTAATAGTCTTTCTTTAAATTATTATTATACTTTAAGTTCTCGGGTACATGTGAACAATGCGCAGATTTGTTACATGTGTATACATGTGCCATGTTGGTGTGCTGCACCCATTAGCTCATCATTTACGTTAGGTATATCTCCTAATGCTATCCCTCTCGCCTTCCCCCACCCCACGACAGGCCCTATTGTCTGATGTTCCCCTTCCTGTGTCCAAGTGATCTCATTGTTCAATTCCCACCTATGAGTGAGAACAGGCGGTGTTTGGTTTTTTTGTCCTTGCGATATTTTGCCCAGAATGATGGTTTCCAGCTTCATCCACATCCCTCAAAGGACAGGAACTCATCCTTTTTTATGGCTGCATAGCATTCCATGGTGTGTATGTGCCATATTTTCTCTTTAAAAATTTAAGATTGTTATGTCTTGTTGGAGAATTGACCTTTTTATCATAAAGTATTGTTCCTTGTTACCTCTGATAATGTTTCTTGTTTTGTTTGATATTAACACAGACACTCTAATTTTCTTCTTCTCCTTCTCCTCCTTCTTCTTCTTCTTTTTTTTTTTTGAGACAGGGCCTGCAATAGTGCAATCATGGATCACTGCAGCCCCTACTTCCCAGGCTCAAGGGATCCTCCCATTTCAGCTTCCTAAGTAGCTGGAACTACAAACATGTACCACCACATCTAGCTATCTTTAAAAATTTTTTTTTGTGGAGATTGGGTCACACTATGTTGCCCAGGTTGGTGTTGAACTCCTGGGCCCAAGTGGTCCTCCTGTCTCAGCATCCCAAAGTGCTGAGATTACAGGCATGAGCCACTACACCCAGCTATAATGCTTTTTTTTTTATTATTTTGTGCATTATGTACCTTTTCTAATCCATTTGCTTTTCATATTTTTACATATTTATACTTAATGTGGTTTTCTTGTTGAGAGCATATACTTGTGTCTTACATTTTTATCCCATTTGACAATGTTTTAATTTAAACTTGTGTGTTTAGAACATTTTTATATAAAGTAAATTTGATATGGCTGGATTAAAATGTACTTATCTGGTAGCTACTTTTTATTAGTTCCTTTTGTTCATTGTTAGTTTTTTCTTGTTTCTCATTTTTACAAATTAACTGAGCATTAAAAAATCCTAGCTTGCTTTGCTCTGTTGGCTTACAGTACTTTAAATTAGATTTAGTAAATTTATTAGGGTTTATAATATGCATTTTAAATTAATCTGATTCTGTGTTTGTATAATATTGCACTATTTTATGTATCGTTTAAAGACTTTACACTAAGTTTTTTCAATCAGCCTTTCCTATCTTCCTGATGTTATTGTCAAATATTTTAATTTTGCTGGTGCTATAAACATAGAGTACGTAATTTCTGTTTTTTTCTCAGTTTTTGTTTGTCTAGGAAAATATTTATTTCTCCCCCATTTTGAAAAACCTATTTTTGTGTGTGTGTGTGTTCATTTAGCACATTTAAAAGGACACTTCATTGTCTTCTTGGTTGTGTGGAATGTTTGAGAAGTCTGCTGTTATTTTTAACACTGTTCTTATCTAGGAAATGTGTCTTTTTCTAAATACCTAAGAGATGTTCTATTTGCTTTTGACTTTTGGCAGTTTCAACATGGTAAATCTAGGTGAGGTTTTTGTTTGTGTTGTTGCTGTTGTTTTATTTGTTTGTTTTTATTCTGCTTGATGTCCTGAGCTTCTTGAATCTGTCGTTTGGTGTCTGGCACTGATGTTGCAAAATTCTAATAGTGTGTTTGTTTTCAGCCCTTTCCATCTTTCTTCTCTTTCTGGGTGTCTACTATGTGTATGTTAAAATATGTTATATTGTCCTATAACGTTTCCTCTTTGTTTTTTTCTTTTTCATTCTCTCTTTTCACTCTTTGTATTTTATTTACAGCAATTTCTATTAGGGTTATCCTCAGGTTTACTGATATTTTTTCTTGATTGTGTTAAATCCATTAATGAGTGCTTCAAAGCCATTCTTCATCTCTGTTACTGTGCTTTGACTTCTAGAATCCTCATTTGCTTCTTTCTTATAGTCACCACATTGCTGAAAGTACCCTTCTGGTCTTTCATACTTTATTCCATTTTCATTAAGGCTTTTAATATGTTAATCACAGTTACATTAAATTCTCTTTCTGATTGTTCCAACATCTTCGTCATATATTAGTCCTGTAATTATTTCTTTCACTCATTAGAGTGTTATTTGTTATCTTTTCATATGCCTCTTAATTTTTACTTGAGAGTCAAATATGTTGTATGGGAATTTAGAGACTGAGCATTTGGTGTTTAAAGCATACTTGTTTTCCTGCTTAACCTTTATTATACTTGTTTGCATTAACCTTTCAGGAATTGGGCTGAGTTTAAAGTTTGTTGTTGTTATGTGTATTTTGAGTAGAACACAGGCTTTAAGATAATTTACTTAATCATATAATTTCATTTCAATCCCTGTTGTATATAATAATATGTGATTTATTTCAAATTAGTAAGATTTATGCAAGCTGCTCTCTTTTCTTTTGTGAAGGATGTCATCTATGTAAGTGTACAAAAACTCACTATGTGTTTCTGAGTGAGTACCTTTGGGTGTGTTCATAATGTAGATTCTGTACTTATCCTGAGATATCTGAAACAATCATACTAAGTTATTATATTCAGATGAAATAGATCCACCAAAAATTTAACTGTTATACTTTATTTATGACAATACACAATTTTGTAGTAGATAATTTGAATGCTTATGATTCATGTCCTAAAGGAAAATATTTAAATGTAAGAAAATATTTTAAAATAATTTAAGTCAATTAGTCTATAATGTACAAAGCAAAACCTGTTTATTCCTAAATTAGCCAATATTTTATTAAACTGTCATAGAGTAATAGTCTACACCATTATGTAAGTTTTAAAAATCTTATTTTGCCTAATAAGTAAAACATCTTTTAGAAAATGCATTTGACTATATCCTTGAATATGAAAATTATCTTGCTAAGTTTATTATTCTTTCAAAAAATTATCTTTATTGAATAACTATTGCTAAACATTTCCCAGGAGTGCTGTTAAAAAGTGATGGGAATTAAAAACAAATAATCCTCAGGGGTAGAATATTCAGAGAAGTAAGATATTAGCATACTTCACATTTTAATTGTTTTCTGTTAAGTATTAGTGGTTAGTGCCACTGAATCTGAATCTAGGTCACAGCATAAAAGGTATCAGATGTAAAAGACAAAAGGGAAAAATAACTGAACTACTGTTCATTTAGACATTCCAAACATTCAATTTCTAAATATAATGAATGTATATTAAAATGTGTTTAAAATGAAGCAATGAAAAACTTAAAGAGAATAAAAACAATTTTACATTCTCCTTCATCATCAGTAACTTCCACTAATAACACACTATGCCCTGTATTTTGGACTGCCTTTTAAAAATGTTTAACATTAGTATGTTATGTGTTTACATGAACAATCAACATTTTAGGCTAATTTGTAGGTACGGCAATGCAAAGCAAAACACTACATGATATACACAATGCTTGTTTACTATGGGTTCTAATTATTTTTCAGGCACTAGCTCTAAGCTAAATTTTGGCCAAGTTGAAGTTTGTTTTCAATTCCTTTATTTTCCCAGATACATTTAAATAATAAAATTGTCTTTATAATCATAATTAATACTAATCACATAGATTTTAAGCTCTGGAATTAAAAAACAATTAGCCCCAAATAATAAACTTTCACTGTTGAAACTGCATAACAGTTTAAGACCAGAAATATTTGGATGTGTAGTCTCTATAGAGTTCCTTTCATTTTACCACATAGAATGGATCTACCTCTAATTAATATCATTGTAAATACAGTAATGCTGAAGTACTATTTTATCCACATGGAGACATTTCAAGATATCTTGGAATACAATTGTTTTTAGTTGAGACAAAAAATTCATGTTTTAATATCACGTAGACAAAAACAGTTTACTTAAACACAAACATTTATAGCCATAATATTGACCAAATAAATCAAACTAAATATTTTGTTCAAAGCGTTGGTTTGGAGGATCTTTCTGATGAAAATGCCAACCAAAAATTGCTTACTGTCCACAGAATCTTTCAAAAAGGTTGAGAAAACTGGGTATATTTGAGTTTTATTCAATTTTATTAAAATACATATAGTATTTAAGGTAAGAATGTTAGTTGAAGTATAATTGCAAAATGCCCAGAATTAATTTATCTGATAAGTAATTTCCATATATAAACAGTTTGAGTAATAAAAAATGAAAACAATAGCTTAGAAGTATTGAAGTCTTAGTATAGTATACTAGAGAGAAGTCCATTTGTTACATTTGGGGTTTTTAAAGAAATAGTATCACAATGATAATTTTTCTTTAGAAAGCAGTATTTGTCAAGCACAAGTGAATAATGACTATAACATTCATCATGTCATATTTTTCAGAGTTAAATATAAGATTGAGCTGACTTTTGAACAAAAACAAACACATAAACAAAACCTTTTAGAGCCTCACAGATGAATAATCCACAGAAAAGAATGATGCTGATACTCCTGATCAGAATGCCCCTATAAATCCAAAGGATATATACCCTGAACTGAATACAGAGATCACAGCAACTGTCAACCAAATACACTAAATGGCAGTGGTATACGAGATGGGGATTGGGTTGTGTTGTGGGTAATGGGGATATAGGAACGAACAAGACAAACAGTAAACTTGTTTTTAATAAACTTACATTCTAATGGCAGGAAACTAAATTATCAAAGAAACTATTCAATCATTTTAGGGACAGTGTACCATGACAGACACAAATAGGATAATGTGTTAGAGAGAGACTCAACGAATGAGAAGCAGCTTGAACTAGGGAACGAGCAAGATTCTCCTAGGAATTGATGAGTTTGATCTAACTGACCAGAAGAAAACACTCACGAAATTGTTGTAGGACTTTCCTTAGTTCAGCTAAAGACAGGGTTCTTCTCCATTCCACAGCCATGAAAATTAAGGATCGCAGACGGTTTAAAGGGTGAGCAAAGCAGGGTTTTATTGGGTGAAAAGGGAAAAAAAGGGTGGGGGAAACCGGGATCCTCAGCAAGGCCAGAGTCCTCTGCTAGAGAATTTCTCACTTGCTGTTGGAATCCCCGGTTCCACACAGGAAGAGGAGGGGCCAGGCAGGCCACTCTGCAAAGGATGTGAACTTCCTGAGCCTCCACTTCAGTGGGCAGGGTGGCTGGAGTTTCTCTGAGGACCCCCTCCCACCTGGCTGTCTCATTTCCCCCTCTAAAGAAGTACATTTAACTGCCCTTAGATTAAAGGATAAGGATGAAGACCCATCTTAACTGCTTCCTGCTGACAGGGGGAACTGTTTTGGGGAAATGGCAGCCAGAGCTTTCTGAGAGGCCTATTTAAGGGTTCCCAGCAGGAGAGGCCATTGTCAGAGCTCCTGGTTGCATAACTGTTTGGAGTCTGATGGCCTGAAGTCAAGAACAGACAAACTGGGTTATTAGAAAACGTATCACAACGAAACAATGGGACGGCTAAAGATAGCTCTAAAATTCTGAGGTATTTTACCAGTTTACAAAGGGAGAGAGAGGCCAAAAACACTGGTAAAACAAAACAAAACAAACAAACAAAAAAATCTTTACTCTTTTGCTGTAACATTGGGCTTTTGGGTTCCTGTCCCCTGACCTCAATCCTAAGCCAACCAGTGCAAGTTTTGGGAAATTAACTATTTCCAGTTCAGCGAATGCATCTGAGGGGAGTGTCTCATAGTACAGAAGCATAATTACCTATTAGTGAAAAGAGAACTGAGGAGGAGAAAGGAAAAAGAGATCGTTTTTTCAAAGGAGGCCTAGGGGTTCAGGATGCATTCGAAAGGGGTACAGACTGAAGTTGAATGGCTACACATCTATAAAGAGGGGAGCAGCATCCCTGGTTCCCCTCTCTTCCTAGCAAATACACAGGGTATGTGAGGGAAATGGAGAAGTATCCTCTTTCCATCTTCCATCCTTGCATGTCCGAGTTCCAGTGACATTTGCAGGTCTCACCATGAATGTCAAAGTGGTTTACACCCATGAAGCAGGGAGGTCCTAGAGAAAGGAATTATCTGCTCTCACCTATGTCTCTTTCCCACCTACTGTCAGTAGCCTTGGAGTTCCCTAGACTTCATTTATGCCATGGATATTAACGTGGCCTTTATCCATGAAACAGGAAGCTTGGGGATGGCTTAATTGGCAGGAATCAGCCATGCTCACTTGCCTTGTAACTTCCGTTGTCATCTGCTTCTGGATCTTTTGGATCCAGTTTTCTCTCCTAGGTCTTTGACCTGAAGCTCAGAATTGAATTTGGGACAAAAATGTGTCTTGGAGCAGTTGCATGGACTCCTTATCATAAGCCGAATGCTAAGGAACTAAGTCCTCCTCCAACAAGGGAGACAAAGGGATGTCTTGTGACATAATCCAGGTAACTGGTAGCTATAGTTATTCTTGCTAGGATATGGGATCATGTTTCTTGGCTTTGGTTAGTTCCCTTGGTCTTACTTTCCCAAACAGGAAACCTCTGGGTGATGGGCACCCTATTTATTCCATCACCTGGAAGGATTCGCAGGATAATTGCTCAGAGATAGCATATTGATCATCATTTTCACATTTCTCACCCTCTTGCCCATTCTCAGCTGCAGCCAGAGATTGCTGGTTGATTCACAGGAACAAGCAGGGTTAGTCTAAAAATGTAGGTAAAAACTGAAAACCAACTAGTGAGTTTAGAATTTAATGAAAAATGTATGATAAATTTTGAAACATGATTTCTCTCTTTCCAGTCCTCATGTTCATTAATAAAAGAAATCATCATAGGACTGAGCGGTTTGCATTTAGTTTTATACTTGGCCTGATTATCTGCATAAAGTGCAGCAAGAATAATTATTTCTACATAGGCCTTTTAGATTGGCTTTCATGGAATTCTGTTCCATAAAGAATCTTAGATAAAACCTTTTAGAGTCAAGTATGGGTCTGTATCCTTAAATTCGTGTGCGTTGAGTGATCCTCTCCTCTTAAGGTCAGAAGATAAACTTGGAGCTTCTAGACCTGTTAGAAAGTGACATTCTTTACTGACCACAGGTCAGGAACTCTGTACATGGACTGTGCAGATGAAGATATGAGACCAGTCTCCCATGGGGCTTTTATTGGCTCTGTAAGTAGTCTGACTCCTTAAAGGGAAGCATACTCTTCCAGTCAAATCCTTGGTAACCATTTTTTCCAATTGTGTCCTGTTGCAAAAGAAAAAATAAATTCTTATTGCACTGATGCAAACAACTATATTGCTGTAAGTTAATAGTACTCACAGATAGGTTCTAAATTCTGGAGGAACCAGGCAGAGAGAAACAAACATGCTCCAAATTTTGATCGCAAGAGTGTATACCTTAATTATTAAATGCCATAAATAGTTCAAAATATGTTCACTTGACTCTGAAAAAACAAATGAGGATCAGAAATATTCCAAGCAAAGTTTCAAAAGGTTGCTTCAGCTTTCTGAGTTCAGTTCATTTAGTTAACTCTAGTTTTGCTGGATATTCATGAACATTTCAGCTCTTCATGAATCCTATACATTTTCCTTTATTCCAATGTTAAAATCTCTAAAGTTATCAGAAACCTGATTGTCTCTAGTGCAATCAGAAATTATATTTGAGAGCACCTGTCAGTGTCCTATAGCTCATTATAAACCATCTTTTGAAATGGATTACAACATGACAGCAATTGTCTGTGAATAGCAAAATATGCACAGTAGTTACAGTTAGAAACATGATTGACAAGTTTGGTTATCTCGGTGGTTTACAATAACTTAAACATAAAAACCTTAACTTTAATTGATAGCATATACTCACCCCCACAGTAGAATTTTAGAAATCCCATACAATTTTGGAATGTATATTAACATTATTCACCAAGATATAACCTAAAGAAGATTGAGCATCATTTGGAAATTCCATGTATCTAAACATGTTAAATAATACTATTTAACTTCCCTTTTCTGAACACTTCAGGGGCCCTCTGAAGTATTCAAAAAGTCAGGTGCCAGGAAAGACAATTTTGAAACTGAAGTTTTATTTTGGGAAGGCTGTTAAATGATTCAGGTTTAAAAAACTTGATTTATAAAATAGAATTTCAGATTATTGTAAGTTATTTATTTTGCCAAAATGATGACAAAAGAAACAAAGATGTTTTATAATCCTTGACAAATTTTGCCAAAGAGCAGATTAGAACCATAGGAAAACCCTGTTATGCTTTTATTTCAATGCTCAGTTTACAGAAGAACCATGTAATACCCTTTTTAAAATTTAGTCAATATGTTCACACAGAGAATCTCTTCTGCAAGATTATTTTCCACAATTCTTCTACCACTTCTTTGAACTTTCAGCTTTTTCCTAAATTAACTCAAATCCTTTGACCCTAGGCAAAGATTTTTATTTCCATCCCTTCTTATAACCTTTTACTCTAAAACACATTTTACTGTTCTTAGACAGCTTGCATGTAAATCTATTTTCAGTACTTTCAATCACGTGTTATAAAGTTAACTCTTAACAATTGTTAGCTTTAAGGTAAATCCTGGTAAGTTGCTTTAATTGTGCTAACTGGAGTCAATGTTCACCTTCTTAGTTAAGGGTGTGTATAGTTTCATACATCTCCAGGCCTAATTGTGAAGCAGACAAGACAGACAGTTCTCAAAATCCATGAAGCAATTTGTAACCTCAAAATGCTTAGCAAGCTTGCATCTGACCTGCATTTCCCCAGTAGTCTTTAAGGTTGTTTTTATTTCTGAAAGATTAAAGTCATGTGAACCCAAAGGCACCACAGCTTTTAACTTCCCTTAAAAAAATACTTGATCCAAACACTTCTTTCTTTAGGCCAAATTATTAGAGCTCATTTTACAAACATCACACATAGTACATACACAGACAGCCAGAAGAAAACCCAGGCACTAGGTGGGGCCCTATAAGCGACAGGGCTAGGAAGGCATGCAGTTATCTAACCTGAGAAGGCTCATTCCCTCAAGCGGGATTGCCAAACAAAGCCTTGCCAAGCAGTTGCTGGCCATGCCCCCAGGATGGAAAACAAAATGGAGGCTTGCAACCAAACCATCCAGAAATGCAAAGCACACCAGATTGGCCACAGCGCCATAAATTCTTTTTCACAACCAAAACTTTAGAGTCTACAAACAGTGATAATTGGAGGGGGGCCTTTTCAAATTCAGTGAAAATGTCTTCTAAAAGGAAAAAAACAAACAAAAAAAGTTAAAGGTTAACTGCTGTTGGGGTAGAAAAGGGGAAAAGGGAAGAAAAAAACATTTAAAAATGCCTTGGGAAGAACCTCTTATTCTTATGCAACTGGTTCCTCCACCAGAGGTAAAGCTTAATTATGGTCCGATAAAGCTAAATCCTTTTCCCAGGGAAGGGAAAGGCTGCGGTGGCTTGTGGTTGGGAACCAGCCAGTCAGCTGTGTGGGACCCTTGGGCCATGCTTCCCAGCCCCAGCAGGGCAGGGAGCTGCTGCTCAGCAGTGGGTCCCAAAGAGGGAAGGAAAGTCCATGAAAAGGCCCAGTGTGTCCAGAATTGGTTCCTTCTGGTGGGTTCTTGGTCTCGCTGACTTCAAGAATGAAGCCGCAGACCCTCACAGTGAGTGTCACAGTTCTTAAAGATGGTGTGTCTGGAGTTTGTTCCTTCAGATGTTCAGATGTGTCCCGAGTTTCTTCCTTCCGGTAGGTTTCTGGTCTTGCTGACTTCAGGAGTGAAGCCGCACACCTTCTCAGTGAGTGTTACAGCTCTTAAAGGTGCATGTCCGGAGTTGTTTGTTCCTCCTGGTGGGTTTGTGGTCTTACTGAGTTCAGGAGTGAAGCCCCAGACCTTCACAGTGAATGTTACAGCTCTTAAAGGTGGCACATCTGGAGTTATGTGTTCCACGCAGTGGGTTTGTGGTTTGGCTGACTTCAGGAGGGAAGCTGCAGACCTTCGCCATGAGTGTTACAGCTCATAAAGGTAGTGCAGACCCAAAGAGTGAGCAGCAGCAAGATTTATTGTGAAGAGCCAAAGAACAAAGCTTCCACAGCATGGAAGGAAACCCCAGTGGGTTGCTGCTATTGGCTGGGGTGGCCAGTGTTTATTCCCTTATTTGACCCTGCCCACTGGCTGCTGATTGGTCCTTTCTACAGAGCACTGATTGGTCCATTTTACAGAGGCAGATTGGTCCGTTTTTACAGAGTGCTGACTGATGCATTTACAAACGGTTAGCTAGACACAGAGCGCTGATTGGTGCGTTTACAATCCTTTAGCTAGACAGAAAAGTTCTCCAAGTCCCCACCCAACCCAGAAGCCCAGCCAGCTTCAACTCTCACCAGGAGCCACAGAAGTGGGGGGCGTGGTTTCTCCCACCCTCAGAAGTCTGAGGATGAAAAGGCTTAGAAGCAACAGTGAGAGCTTTTGAGCCCCCATCTTACTCCCCGCTTTTGGAGCTCTCTGGCTGCATGCCAAAATGTCATAGGACCTCAGCTAAACATGTGGTTCTTATCTGTCTCGTGGCCACAGAAATTTAGGCTCACAGACGTTTTAAAGAGTGAGCAAAGCAGGGTTTTACTAGGTGAAAAGAGAATAAAAGGGGGAGACAGGGATCCCACGGAAGGCCAGTGTGCCCTGCTTAAAGGCTTCCCCACCTGCCATTGGAATCCCAGGTTCCACACAGGAAGACGGGGGCGGAGGGTTGGGGTGGGGGTGGGGGAGGCAGGCTCCTCCCCCATGCACAGGGCGTGAACTTCTCAAGCCTCCCCCTCAGGGGGCAGGCTGGCTGGAGTTTTTCTGAGGTCCATCTCACACTTGGCTGTGTCAAAATCAGGAGGAGGAGTGGTATAGGCAGAAAAATAATAGTGAAAAATATAAAAGAATTCCCTAATCTCTGAGTGTTAATAAAGTTAGCAAAGTGAAGATTTCATGTGTTAAACTTGACTTAGTTGAAGATTAAGTTATATATTTAAATGCTCTTAGAAATATCTAATAATTTATCACAGAAAATTTTTCTGCTACATTATTTGCTTACCTTTAATCGTTCTAGGTATTCCAGTTCTGTCAAAAATTTAGGCTTATAATGTTTATTCTGACTTCCACCATGAAATCAACATTATTTTCACCTCAGTCTTCCCTGGCATAATTATTCCATACAGCCAGTCACTTTGATTCAATTTGACTGATATCTATGGCTGTTTTTGTTGTTGTTGTTGTTGTGTATACTGACCCAAGCTTTACTTTATTTCTACTCTTTCTAGTCCTGCATATATCTAGTACTTGAAACTTCATAGTTTTCATTTACACACAAATACCCTCTATACAATGTAAAAACTAGTTAACTCTGTTTGCAGAGAAATCTTGGAGGCTTACTCATGAAGAGTGGTAGATCCTTCTCTAGTATTGTCTTCATCATCCATTTCTAAGGAATTTTTTCTTCTGAGTTATCAAGAAATTTAAGTTTGAGGTTATCAAAATCACTGTATTAAACACACAATTCTACAAATATTATAAATCCAAATTTTGACCACATATTTTTTGTGGAAAATGATTAATAAGTAGAAACAGAGTTTCCTAACTGACATATGAAATATTTCAATATAAATGAAAATAGAATAGAAAAGTACCTAGAATAGTTGGGTAAAATTCATTTTAACCCAATTTTCTTGGCTATTCATTGAGTTTATTAAAAGAATCAGAGTGTAAAGAAAAAATTTAACCTTATTAGTTTGTGTCAATACAATTGGAAGTGCTTAAGGATTTACAAAGACCCATTTTCTTTCAGTGAGTTCTGATCCTCTGTCCTGAAACTCCTTCAGAACTCTTGTTAGTGACCACTTACTTTTATTGATTATGTTGATACAGTTATATACATGAAATAGGTGAACTTTGGCTTTGCCACTGGGATAATTCTACTCATTTCAGACAAGATTTTAATACCATTATTTTACATTAGTATTTTACTTTCAAGCTTATATCTGCTGTAAGTGATTATACTATAAATGAAAGAATAATCATTATTAAGAGCATTTTTGAGGTTTGGACTTCATCTTTTGACATCTTCCCTCCTTGTAATTATAGTTTTCCTGTCTAAAATTCTGACTAAAATTAGTGATCACTAAGATAAAGCAGAACTAACTTCTTCTTGATATTCAGATAAATGATTCACTGTAATTTCCAGATCTTAAGAATTGAAGAAGTATCCTGTAGTTCTTGATGACATCTAAGGAAACAATCTTGACTTATTTATTAATATCAATACCTGACTAGTTTTAAGGCTTTCCTGGATCTAATGTATCTGTTAATTATAGTAATAACTATATCAGTTCTTTCTATAGGCATTCAAGAGCCTTGCACTTGAAGCCCTTTTCATTCTAGCAGGTTGCTCACTCTCTTGTGAGATGTAAGATCCATATTATACATTTTAGTGGTTGACAAGACTTCAGTATATGTAGTGTCACCATAAAATGGCATAAAAATAAGAGTTAAAGAACCTTGGTTTATTCTATCATCATTTTTCTATGTTACCTTTAACAAAATTCTCTAGACTTTTTTGAGCTTTGGGATATCTTGCCTTCCTGTCATTGTGGCTAGTGGATGGTCTTCTATGTTTCTACCTGAGCCTTCTATGGGTCAATCTGGTTACTATGCAGATGTGGTGCTATTTCAATTATGACACATAAAAAATTACTTGAAGAAATTAGAAGACTTAGCTGGAAAAAAAGAAAAAAAAACAGTAAATATTAACTCATGGGTTTCCAGACTTTATGCTACCCATTGCCTATTTCTTCCAGAAATATTTTCCACATTTAGAAGAGAGAAATGTAATTTTTCATTAACATTTACAAGTTCATAGGTGTACCACTCTGCCTGAAACAAAAGAAAGATCAATAAGAGAAAAGCAAGCAGAAGGATATTAATATGTGTGCTTCCCATCACACAGGAGAAAAGTAACTCTCTCTAAAAGTAATTCTCTCAAAGCAATGGTTTAGGAGCTTTGTTTAAATATTTTAACAAACAGCAGTACATTTTATAGCAAGAAAAGAGAAAGAGGAGATCAGTTTCAAGCTCCCAAAGACAAGAAAATTACGAAAGAGTACTAAAGTTTGCTTCATTATTACTCTGGCTTGGTTGGTGCCATTTCTGAGCTGATAAAATCCCTGCACCCTCTTCAATAAAATCAAAATTTACATACTGGCTTTAGAGCAGAAAGGAGATAAGATAAGGAGAGGTTGTGTTTTCTTTCTTTATTTATTGCTTCTTAATTGCCTTTAGCTAAAAAAGATCTACATAAAGAGACACAATTGCATAAAATATTTTGGTTTCCTTCATTTCTAAACATATTTTCTCTTGTCAAGTCCACACAATTATAATCCTCATTAAAAAAAAAAAAACAATCCTAAAATTCACATTTCATTATGTATCTACTGATTTTAAAAAACAGTTTTATGTTTTACAATTTAGAATAGGAAAAAAAATGGATACGTTTGACACAGGACTTTTCTCGGTCACTTTACAAGTCAGGAACCTCTGGCCAGTGATGCCCATGCCCAGGCCTCACTCAGCCATGCTACCTGCCTCAAGAGATGGCCCACCAACTCAACCCATTTTGGCTGCACCTGGCTTGCACACTGGCTCAGCCCATGGCTTGCCAGGTGGACCCCAGCCTGCTCATGTTATTCTAGGTCATACCTATATTCGGTGGTTCCCAAGTTCTTGTCCCACATCCAAGAAGAATGAGGATACATTGCCAATTGAAGGGTGAGGAGGACAGAGAATAAATTTATTAAGTAACAGAACACTTCTCAGCAGAGAAGCGACATGAGGATGATCAGCCACCCAGAGTAAGGTGGTTTCTCTCCCAGTATGGCTGAGTCCAGGGCTTTTATGGGTTCATAAGGAGTGTGTGCTGACGGTTTGTGAGTATGCAAAAAAGGTTAAAACAAAGGCAACACTCAAAGGTGGGCACAACAGTGTAAAAAACCAATTAGGGAAGGGTAGGTATATGCAAAATAGGTGAAGGGTGAGAATTAACCAGATAGAGACCTCAGCCAAACGTATAGATTAAACTCCTCTAAAGCAAATTCAAAAGCCATTGTACATAGTAAATATGGTTAAATGTCACTAAATTAAAATTAAGAATAACTCTATCAAATAATGTTTTGAGGAAAGTGAAAAGAGAAATTACAGTCATGAAAAAGATATTTTCCCTTATAAAGCAAATAAAAAAATTAATGTGAAGAATGCATGAATATAAAATGTTGTTGCTAAAATAAAAGGAAAATAACACTATATAAAAAAGAGGAAACAATATTGGGTTAAGAAAAACTCTGGTTCTCATTAGTAACTAAAGATATTTAAATTATGTGATTTGCACAAATAAAAAGTCTGACAATACTAAGTACTGGGAATAATTAAGAACTTTTTATAAGCTACGCATACCACTACAAATTAGTTAACCCATATTGGAAAATATATGTCATTGTTTAGTAATGTTAAATGAATGTATACCATCCTAAGACTTGTCAGTCTCATATTGTGTTATTTTTTTAGAGAAATTAGAAGAATGCTCATGGCAGAAAGTAAAAATAAAAACCAAAACAGGCCAAGCATGGTGGCTCATGCCTGTAATCCCAGGACTTTGGGAGGCCAGAGTGGGCAGATCACGAGGTCAGATGATTGAGACCATCCTGGCTAACATGGCGAAACCCTGTCTCTTCTAAAAATACACAAAATTAGCCAGGCATGGTGACAGGCGCCTGTAGTCTCAGCTACAGGCTGAGGCAGGAGAATGGAGTGAACCTGGGAGGCGGAGCTTGCAGTGAGCTGAGATAGCACCACTGCACTCCAGCCTGGGCAACAGAGTGAGACTCCATCTCAAAAAACAAAAACAAACAAACAGAAAACAAAAGAGGGAATGGAAAGTGACTCAAATATACATCAATTGTAAAATGGATAAATGAATTGTGTTGCATAAATTAATTGTGTGACAATGCAAAACTGAAAAACAATGGAAATAAATAAATCATAGGTACAGATATCAACATACACGAATAAAGAAACAATTTTGAACATTTATTTTTTCAAAAGAATACCTATAGTATAAGCCCATTTATATGAATGTTAAAGCAGGTAACACTAAGTAATATATTGTTTAGGAATAGACACCTAGTAGATAAAACCATCAGGAAAAGCAATGGATAGAGTAAGATAAAATTCAGAATATTGATATCTCTGGTGAGAGGGAAAGGAATGTAACTGAAGGCAAGCACAGAGAGTTGGTAATGTTCTAGTTCTCCAGTGAAGTGGTATCCAAGTGAGTCTTCATTTCATTACAATTATCTGAAATATATATATATAGCAAATATTATTTGATGCAAGAGCTTTCAAATAAAACATTTAAGAATAAAACACATGAAAAATAATAATATAGCAGATATAGGATAAAAGCTACAGCAAGTTAAATTCCAGAGAACCATTTCTCATACATAAAACAAACTGGATTTCAATCACATCATTCATTATAGATGTAACAAAATATCTCAAAGAGTATATCCCAAATAAGTGAAACATTTAACAAAGGGTTCTAAAAAATAATTGATAAAACTTTACAATTACAACAATTTTCTAAATTTTTCACATTGTTTTCTATCATAATAACTTTTAAGTCATTCTAAAGTGGACATTAGTCTTATAGTGAAAACACACACACACAATATAATATCAGAAATAAGAGAAAATTTTAAAGTCTCAGGATAAAATATTCTTTTTACATACAGTTTTTGGTATTTGGACACTGACAAAGCATATAAATAAATCACAAAGTAGGAAAAGTGGCATTTTTGTTTTAACATGATCCTATAAAAATAATGTGACGAGATGTAGCTTATGTAAACAAAAATGTTAATTGTGCTCAATTGTTTTTATTTAATGGCAGAGCATTTTAAATCCAAATTTGCATTTGGTAATTCTTTTTACGCTATGTCAACTGACTTAAATTAATATCTGAATTACATAGTATATATAGTATATACCCAAAAATGAGATAAGAATTGACTATCTTTCTGAGGTGAAATGTTTTGTACAAAATTCAAAACAATAAACTCTGTGGAAAGGTTAAATTTCAATGTTTTTTTTAAACTTTTTTATTTTTAATTATTAGAGAATTGTTCAGAAGAGAAGAAAGTTATTACAATTACTTCTTAAAAGAGCGCATTTTCGGCTGGGCGCGGTGGCTCAAGCCTGTAATCCCAGCACTTTGGGAGGCCGAGACGGGCGGATCATGAGGTCAGGAGATCGAGACCATCCTGGCTAACACGGTGAAACCCCGTCTCTACTAAAAATACAAAAACTAGCCGGGCGAGGTGGCGGGCGCCTGTAGTCCCAGCTACTCGGGAGGCTGAGGCAGGAGAATGGCGTGAACCCGGGAGGCGGAGCTTGCAGTGAGCTGAGATCCAGCCACTGCACTCCAGTCCAGGCGACAAAGCGAGACTCCGCCTCAAAAAAAAAAGAGTGCATTTTAATTAGCCATTGAAAAAAATATGTAGATGTAGAAGGTTAACTTGCAGGCAATTAGAAAAATATTTATTTTAATAATATGTAATTTCTAATTATGAGAAAATCATATTAAATTACCAGATTGTATTATATAATATTAGCATATTATGTAAAAAAATTACTACATGACAATTTTTAATATAATAAAGTAATCTATTTCTGACCTTATTTCTCATCAGAGATTGAGAATTCTCCAGGGAAAACTCAAATCAGTTAGTTGCATGAGTGCTCTGGATATTAATGAGCATTTACAGGCCATTGAAAGTATAACTGGCTTGGCGCTGGCTTATGCCTGTAATCCCAGCACTTTGGGAGGCCAACGTGGCTGGATCACGAGGTCAAGACATGGAGACCCTCCTGGCCAACATGGTGAAACCCCTTCTCTACTAAAAATACAAAAATTAACTGGGTATGGAGGCACGTGCCCGCAGTTCCAGCTACTCAGGGGGCTGAGGCAAGAGAATCGCTTGAAGCCAGGAGACTGAGGTTGCAGTGAGCTGAGATCATGCCACTGTACTCCAGCCTGATGACGGAGCAAGACTCCGTCTCAAAAAAAAAAAGAAAGAAAAAAGAAAAAGTAAAGAAAGTATAACTGATATTAGAGAAAAAAATAAGGAAAGAGGAACAAAATTTTTCTATATTATAAAAGTAAATTAGAGCTGGGCGTGGTAGCTAACACTTGTATTCAGCACTTTAATAGGCCAAGGCAGGAGGATCTCTTGAGCCCAGTAATTTGAGGCTGGCCTGAGAAACATATAGCCCCTTACAATCTCAACTATTAATAATGAGGAGGCTGAGCTTGGGGGATCAGTTGAGCCCAGGAGTTTGAGGCTTCAGTGAGTTATGACTGTGCCACTGCACTCCAACCTGGGTGACAGAGAGACACTCTGTCTCAAAAACAAAAAGTAAATAATATTAAACATTAAATTTTTTCATCTTTTCCTCTACTTCAAGAATACATTCAGCACTTTATCTTAACTATTGGTATTTTTCAATCATAAACAGAAATCCAAGTACATTAATATTATTATAGTTGTAATAAATGTATGCATATAACATTTTGTCTCCAAGGAAATTATTTTTTAACCTACACTCTTGCTTTAAAAAAGAAAACACAAAAAGTACAAAACAATAACTTTCAAGGAGGAATGTAAAAATTCCTGCATAAAACATCTCTCTCTGAAGTGAAGACATAGTTTCAATTTACAAAATAATCCTTGTACGTTACCATGTCCCTGCATATTCCTTCTCCATTACTGCTAGATCACAACATTTCTGGATTTGTTAATGGTGATACGTTGGTGCTTCAGGCACTCATTGTATTTTTCAGTTAAAAAATTCAATATTAATTATTTTTCTTGCCAACACAGTGCTGATTTTTTCTTGAAACTACTAAATGGAGATAAAGGTAAATGAGTGTTGAATAACATTGAGAAAGAGGCACAAAGAATATTTTTCTTCTCCTGAATCCAGTCAGGTTTCTTACTTCATAGAGAGTGAACAGGCATCTGCAGGATATAATTCACTAAGTGACAGGAAAAATATTAACCTCTATTTCTAGCCTACATATAGTGAGGGGATGTAATTTCAATGGCATTTTCCATAGAAATGATAGTAGAGTTTTCAGATGAGTAAAATATGTGGGTGGCAATATCATGACTGGAGTTTGGGTAATTGAGAAAACACAGAGAATTATTGAAAATCTATCTCTGGATAAAAAGAAAATACAGACAGCTAAGTCTGAAAGAGAGAAAGAGAGGATTTGTCTCAATTATGCGAATGGAATACAAGGAAAATCTTAGTTCTTTAAAAAAGTCTCAATATAATACCACATGTAAAGCATTTATTTTGGTACAAATAATTATAAATTTTTACAAATTTATACAAATTATTTGAGTAGATTTTTCAATAGTAAACATTGAAACAAATGCATGTAAGCAATGCATGGGTGTCTCTTTAGCATGCATGTCTGTGACAAGAAGCTACTATGGCTGTTTCCCAAAAGTTATGATTTCCTAAAATACGTAGTGCTGATTAGAAAGCCTCCAGGGAGTGCTGAGCAGATACACCTTCAGATTTGGGACATGGTTTCCCCCCTCCGAACTTCCAGGACTAGAATAACAGATTCCAACATATCATCCAACTCACTGATCAGCAATTAAGATATAGATTGAGTCAGTTCTGTTGGTCTAGAGCAAACTACCCTGACAACTAAACAGTGGGAGTTGAAGAAATGCAGCACTGTTATTAATGTTTATTATTGTTTTCACTGCAATATATAATAGTTACATCTGCTTAAAATAGCAGGGAAAATATTAGTCATCTTTAATAGGATTGACAATGCTACAAATAGGATATTAGTTAACTAGGTTTCAAGGAGAAATAATAACAATCACTTGTAACTGTTGTAAACAAAGGTATTTGGGAAATCTAAAGTAGTGAAACATCATTTCCATGCAAAACAAACAAAAAGACAAGCCTACTTGTCCTTCAGAGTGCTGGGAATAAACTGTATCAATACCATTTTTGTTTTCTGAACAGTTTCACTCTGCCAGGCTGGAGGGCAATGGTACAATCACGGCCACCACAGCCTAGACTTCCCAGGCTCTAGTGACCCTCCCACTCAGCTGAGACTACAGAGGTGTACCACTGTGCCTGGCTGATTTAAAAAAAAAAAAATCTATTGTAGAGATCGGGCCTCCCTATGTTTCCTAGGCTGGTCTGGAACTCCTAAAGAGCCGAAAAATTAGATAATTTACTATGTCCATTCTTCTTCATTTATTCTAAGCCTGAACTTTTACATACTTTGAAATCTAAGAGTCAACTTCCTTTAATGTACTTTGGAAAGAGGGAGGTGTCGTCTGTGTGCTCTTCAGTCATCTGTATTGTCACAGGGTCTGTAGGGTGTCACTTTTACAGTTAGTTGGAAACCTCTGTGACTGATGGCACATTTACCCTAGTTTTGCTCGGGTCTGCTGGGCTTCTTCTGCCCACTTGGCCCGGCATTGTGGTCAGGAGCACTACCAGCCCAAATCCCATGCCTGCTAAGGGTGAGCCAGGCACAGAGCAATGAGTGGTGTGTGAGTGACTACAGGGCCCGACCACAGTGCTCAACTAGGTGTGCGGACTGCAGCATGGCAGACTGTTCCAGGCACCAGCATAGGAGCTGCCTCCATGTGAGGGTGTGCCTGGGTCTGGCATAACACAAGTGGCTTCCACTGCAGGCATCAAGGACCACGGTGGCACCGGGAAGCTTGGAGATGACAGAAACCACAGAGTCCCAAAGAGGGTGTCACATTTCTGGCTCAAGGATCCCCTAGGTCTGGGATCCCTGAAGGGCCGCAGCCCTTCTTTCCTTCTCATCACCCATAACAACTGAGTAGAAGTGTGGGGAGGACATGTTTCAGCCCTGTTTGTGTTACAGTTCTTTCAGTCCTGCCATTTGGCAGGTTCCAAGTTCTTGTCCCATATCCAAGAAGAATGATGTATGCAGACAACTGGAGGGTGAGCAAGGTGGAAAGGAGCTTCATTGAGTGACAGAACAGCTCTCAGGAGACCCAAAGTGGGTGGTTCCTTTCCTCAGGCAGGTCATCCTGACAAGAGTTCAGCTCTCAGCAGAGAGGATACTCAGAGTAACTAACTTCCTACCACAGGCAGGTCGTTCTGACATCTGTCAAGTTCTCAGTGGAGAGGAGACCCGCAAAGGGTAGCTCCTTTCCACAGGCAGATCATTCCAAGGAGTGGCCAACTCTCAGTGGAGAGGAGACTCACAGTGGGTAACTTCTTTCTCCAGGCAGATCATCCCTACATCTGTGTTATTCTGGCTACGTCTGGGGTTTTTATGGGCTCACAGGGGAGGAACTACATGCTCATTGGTCCATGGGTGGCCATGAGTGTGACTGGAAAAAGCATCATAATTTCTCACTACTGCTGTGGACTCCACTGGAAACTGATAGCTCAGGCCCCAGGCTTCAGGCCAACCCTGGCTTGAAGGTGAGGCTTCATCAGGCACCTGTCCCTTCCTGCTCAGGAGTCTGTCTGCCTCCTGCCCATCAACAGGTAGTTCATGGTGCCCAGGCTATTCATGTTGAGGGACTTCTGCAGACCCATGCCAAGCTGCCATCAGCCCCCTCTCAGCCTCCTTCCTGTGCTCAGTGCCCAAAGTCTGGAGAGCGAGGAAGAAGTGGCAGGGGGCTGGCTTGTCAGTACTGCACTGAGTGCTCACATACCCAGCCAGGTAGTGACAGGAATGGGTTTAGCCTCAACTTTGCTCCAAAATCAGTGTAGGTGCTGGGAGCAGGGAGAGGCCAAGCAGCAGGAGCAAGCACTTCTGAGACTGAAGGGGCAGGGGGCCTCCTGGGTCCCCAAGAGTGTGGGTTGCCCTGGTCCATAGTCATGGCTGGGTGGGTCCAGCTGTGCCTGGGAGTGTGAGGCTCCTGCCCTGCCAACTTGAAAGGGGGTGGGACTCCTGCCTGTTCCTGGGTCCCCTGGACTCCCTGGAGCCCTGGCCACCCCTTCCCTGCTGCAACTGGTGTCTTTGCAGCAGTTGCTCCAGTTGGGTCACCGCTGCCCTCAATATTACAATTACTCTTCATATTATCTCTCAGCTTTCTTCAAGGGAGGGATATATCATCACTTTTGCATTCTTCTGGACAACAGACCTTCTTGTATGAGAGTCTATCTCTGTGTTATTTAGTCTGCAATAATAGCATAGCCTAATCCAAAGTGTACTTTGTTGCCCTAAGTCCTGGTTCCTTCCAATATTTTCTGTAAGTAGTGAGAAGATAAATTTATGTGTTATTGTTGGTTGACTGAGAAGCAACATTTACATCTAACACAACAGTGACAATAACAATACCAACAACTATCCGTATACAAGCAGACACACGCACACACATTCACTTATACACAGACCCTCTGAGAATATTGACAAAACAAAACCCAAAACTAATGAAATCTAAATCTATTGTGTGGAAGAGAAATTTGGTCTAATTTAATCAAAATCTCAAAATCAGAACTGTTGTCCTGGTCAGGGAGGAGAGAGAATTACGTCATCATGCACAGCAGGGCTATTCATGGATGACCTCTTATGACTCACATTTAGTTCTTCATCCTATTTTGGACCCACTGGAAGGCCACACATACCTGGATGATTACTTCATAACTTGGAGCAACAGAAAAATTAAAAGTCAAGCTTATCTTTATTCTTAGGCCATATAATTTACATATATTAATTACATAATGCAGTGCTGTTAAAGCAAAGAAAAATGTTCTTTCCATCACAGAGGAGAGAATAATGAACTCTACCTAAGAGACATGTTTCAAAAATTCCATCTAGGCCTTGAAAAAAGTTAGAAATTAAATGGCCTATATAGTGAGTGAGAAGAAAATATCATAGGGAAAATGATGAATCAATACCAAGAGATATGAGACAGATGGCACCTTTCAGAAATATCAAGGAATCTGGAGTAGATGGAATGAAAGTTTGGAGGCAGGGAGCAGTAACAGCAGTAATGAGAGATGACGTTGCAAACGCAGATTGTGACTTCCTACAAAAATATGTTTTATCTTTTAATTGTTACAATTGGTATTGTTGAAAAATAAACATTAGTCATAGCTTTAAAATAATTGAGTCAGAAAGTTTGGTGTATTTTTGCAAACGACTCAATGTGAACATATAACTACATTTTTCTTGCTCTTTAAAAAATGACTGATCATTAACAATAGGCTCACATTTTTTACTTATTATCCCTTCATTTGTTCACTTTCTTTAAACTCTAATTTCAAAGAATAGGGAAACAATTTACTGAGCTGAAGTTAAATTCCATAACAGATGACCTCAAAGGAATTAGTCTTATTACACAAAATTGCTTTGGGTAAAATGGTGCAAAGGTCTCATTCATTTCGATGAGCTGTTGCTTATTAAAAATAATATGCATTTATAATATGAACAATCTCCTTTTTAACAAGGGGATGCTGCTATCTTTAAAATTTCAAGAAATTAAAACACTCATTTGCAAGTTACATTCACTATTCTTAAACAATCCTAAATTCTATTTTATTTTAAATTCAAATGTTATTGTGAATATTATTTATGAAATTTTATTCTACGTATAATGAAGAGGCTTGATAAATTAACTAAAAATTACACCACAGATTTGCAGAAACAAATTGTCCTAAGCAGTGTCAAACCAAGGGTGGAGGGGCAGGACCAAGAGAACAGTTTGACTCTGCTTGTGGAAGATAAGGGAGTGTGTTTTAGGAACAAAATTTAAAACAGTAATAAAACTGACTAAAATTGCTCTGCATTATATTAACCTCATGCACTGACAATTCTAAATATTGTCAGTGACTCAACATTACTCCCTGAAAATCTTTTGTTGTTCTGTTAATACATTTGCTATGATTACTGCACACACACACACACACACACACACACACACACACACACACAATATTAAGTTTATATATATGTAAAGTTCAAGAAGAGAAGAGGAGAAATGGAAAGTAGGGAATACTCAAAGAAATAGTGACAGAGAATTTCTAAAAATTGAAGAAAGCTATTAATCTTCAAATTGTAAAGATCCATAACATACTAAATAGAAAGATTGTGCAAGGGTTGACACATATAGATAGCATAGTGAAATGTAAGAACATCAAAGACAAAGAGAAATTTTTAAATTTCTAGAAAGATCAAAACAGAATAACTTCAATGGGAAATGTGATTTAAAAATCAGAATTCTCAATTACAACAATAACTGCAAGAAGGCGTAGACTTACCAATTTTATATTTCATGGAGTAAATTATAAATTTTGTATCCAGAAAGAACGGTATTTAAGTGTAAAATAAAAATATTTTTAGTTATGATACCACATATGGAAAATTTTATGAAAAGGTCTGAATGTTTGACTCTATTAAATGGAGCATTAAAACAGTGAAATTTCTCAAATAATTATGCAATAAATAATACATAAACATATCCATAATGATATTTTGCTAACATTTATTAATTATTATGTGCAAAGGACAGATGGAACACTTTCATATATATTATATATTTAAACCTCACCAAAATCCTAGGAGATCAGCATTATTATCATCCCCAATCCACAGACACCCAATTCGGAAATGAAATTCTAGATTACATCAATATAAATTAGAATGAAAGAGGATGAAGAAAAATAAACTTTCATTTGAAATTTTGTGACGGTACACACTTGTCTGGTCATAAAATAAGTTATTGCTCAGTTTTAGAAAACAATAAGAATATTAAGGATAAGTAGAGATCACAATTTTTTTTTTTTTTTAAGTACAGAATAACTTTTAAATCAACAGAAAAAAAAAAATTGATCTGCCACTGGAAATTAGGAAAGGAAAAGTCAAGAAAAAAAATGAAAGACCTAATAGTTTTTTGTGTGTTTTTTGTTTTTTTGTTTGAGACGGAGTCTGGCACTGTCCTGCAGGCTGGAGTGCAGTGGTGCGATCTCGGCTCACTGCAAGCTCTGCCTCCCACGTTCATTCACGCCATTCTCCTGCCTCAGCCTCCCAAATAGCTGGGACTACAGGCGCCGGCCACCACGCCTGGCAATTTTTTTGTATTTTTAATAGAGACGGAGTTTCACCGTGTTAGCCAGGATAGTCTCAATCTCCTGACCTCGTGATCCGCCCACCTCGGCCTCCCAAAGTGCTGGGATTACAGGCGTGAGCCACCGCACCCAGTTCAAGACCTAACAATTTTAAATTAGGAGAACTATGTCTTAATATCAAGTTGATTGCAGTTATTTTAAACTGGTTAGCCTCACTAGTCAAAAGACAGATATGTGCAAATTGGCAGCCCCTCCCTGAAAAAACTCAGTAATATATTTTCTATATGGCATACTTACAAATAATGAGGTAGAAATATTGAAAATAAAATAATGGAAAAAGTTAAACCATGTATATATTAACTGGCAAGTACTAGAATAGCAAAATAACAGGAGATAAAATCAATTTAAAGTAAAAACTAGCAATATAAATTGAATTTGCATACTGCAAATGTAACAGTAGATCAATTCTTATTATAACAACGACATTATAAGAAAAAATACAGCCTTGGAATAGACAAAGACAAGAAGTAAAAAGGGGAAGAAATGGATAAATCAACAATTGAAGTTATAAATTTTACTGTCATTAAAAAATTGATAGATTAACCTTGCAGAAAACCAATTATGAGATGTGAACAAAGTAATTAACAATCTTGATATATACTTTATACATCATAGAATACACATTATTTTTAAGCATATGTGTAATATGTACCCCCTAAAACACATCATATTCTAGCTTCCAAGAGAATCATCAGTAAGTTCCAAAGAATCAATTTCATGTTTTCTAATCACATGTGGGAATTCGGAAATTAATAAACTACTACTAAAAACCCTATCGAAAAACTGCAAAACATAACACTGAATACATGAGAAATAGGTAAAAGAGGTCTTAACCCATGGAAGAGAGCAATGAGAATCAGACTCCATTTTTGGACAATGACAAATTACAAGCAGAATACCAGTCCCTTGTAAATGGGCTTCTGTTTAGGGCAAAATCTCTGTCCTGGGTGAAGGAAATACAAGAAATGATCAAAAATCATAGACACAGAATAAACCTTGCACACTGGTTCCCACATAAGAAAGTGTGTTCTGGGGATAATAGCCACATGGTAATCTCAGTAGTCCAGAGCCTTCTCTTCTCCTTCTCGGGAGGCTCTGAATCCTGGGTCTCATTAGCTGCAAAATCACTTGTAGAGACTTGCTAGAGAACAGAAGTCAACAGGTATCAAATTTCAAAGAGTGAAAATGTGTCCTTCTCTGAATTGATCTGGGAATCAAGAGTATTCCTCATAGTGCAAAACCATCAGTAGACTCACATGTGACAAATGAGGAAAAGCAAAGGCCAAGGCTACATCAATGATGCCATGTCTATCCCGCAGTCACAAAAGGTAGATTTACACAAGAAGAAAGAATCAGTGCTTACTGAGGCATATTCACTCTTCTTTCTAAAGATTAGCAAAAAGAAAAAAAGGAGAACACTAAATTCAACGAACATTTTTATCTATTATTAATTTGTCCTACAATTTTGCTGTGCTTTCAAGTTTCATGGCAATCAATGAAATGACTCCTTCTTGATTTAGTGCAGGCCAAAGGTGCAGCAGTCCTGCAGCATATGTGTGGAGATACTCTTGTCCTTAGATCTCCACTGGCATCAGCCAAAAGTACCTTTTTCACTTTTCAATCAGTGGCTCCAGCATTAAAGGATAAAGGAAATAAGAATTTTCAGTAAGAGTATCTACATCATAAGGCACCGTGCAAAATAAAGCATAGCATTCACTGAATATTTATTAAAGAAATAAGGCCATTTTTCCTAGAGAGGTAATGAGTAAAGAAGTAATAACTGTGGCAATTTTTACAGCCACATAACAACGTAGCCCAAAAGTTAGCAGTTCAAGACAACAATTTTATTTTGCTCACAATTTTCTGGGTCAGGGATTTTGAAACAGTTCAGCTAAGTAGTTCTCACTTGAATTCTTTCATGGAGTTTCAGTCTGATGCTGGTTATGATCAAATTATCTAAAGGGTGATTTGGTTACATATCCAATTGGGCCTATTCTCAGGGTTGGCACTTGATGCTGGTTATTGGCTAGGTGTATTGGCTGATGTTTCTACATTTGGCTTTTCCAGGGTAGTAGCATCAGAATAATAAGAATTGTTACATGGTGTGGCTTCACCAAAAATAGGTGTCCCAGAGAACCAGGAGAATGCTGCATCACCCTTTATAACCTACTTGCAGAAGTCACATAGTGTCACTTTCATCATTTATGGGTCAAAGCAGTAACAAGTCCACCAGATTCAAGGAGGAAAACAAACAAACAAAAAAAAACCCACTTCTTAATGGTAGGAGATGTGTAGATATTTGATTTGTAGATATGTTTTAAAACTTTCAACATGACTAATATCTTATTTGACAATAAAGATTATTCTAAATGAAATGTCTACAGACTTAGTTCTTAAAATGAAATATGGAGATGTCAAATGAGTGAATATTCCACTATTAACATGGAAATGTCTAATAGGCAAAGACCACATTTGCTTTTAATTTATACTTTTTGCCACACTATAAAATAGGCATGAAATCAAGAGAAATTTTGTATTTGATTCAGAGAACACCAGAAAAGATGTGTATATTACAGTTTCATGTTTTCCTACCTAAAATATGAAGTTTAAACATTTATAGAAAATTAATCATGTAATTACCTGCTTTGTAGACTCAGCTTTAAATGATTGTTAATTTTTGCTTAAACGGTCAACATACCCCAATAGGAAATAAATCTAATTAGTCAGTGTGTAAAAATCAATTATCCGTATGAAAATATCTTCAATTATAGGCCGGGCCCGGTGGCTCAAGCCTGTAATCCCAGCACTTTGGGAGGCCGAGACGGGCGGATCATGAGGTCAGGAGATCGAGACCATCCTGGCTAACACGGTGAACCCCGCCTCTACTAAAAAATACAAAAAACTAGCCGGGCGAGGTGGCGGGCGCCTGTAGTCCCAGCTACTCGGGAGCCTGAGGCAGGAGAATGGCGTGCACCCGGGAGGCGGAGCTTTCAGTGAGCTGAGATCGGGCCACTGCACTCCAGCCTGGGCGACAGAGTGAGACTCCGTCTCAAAAAAAAAAAAAAAAAAAAAGAAAATATCTTCAATTATAGTAGTAATTATGGAAAGTTTTTATATCTAAAGGCAATGAAAAACAATGGAAGAAATACTATATATTAAACAAAAATTCAATATGTGTTACTTTTTAAATGAGACATTTAGAATGTTATTAGTTAAATAATAGAAGCTGATGTATTATGTCTGCTATCCCAAAGGAAATGCTGAGGGATACCTTCCTGCTACCCAGTGCGTTGCAAAAGAGGACAGAATGCTATTTAATGCTGTTATTTCCTCCATTCTGGGGAAAAAAAAAAAAAAAAACACCTTGGAATCGATTCTAGGTGACAATTTCTATTAGTCCTTGTTTACAAACTATGAAAGAAAAAAACTTGCTTACAGATTCATGTAATTGCATTGTATTTGCCATACAGGTTCATCTATTTATTAAATGCTTTATGAACACACAGAGCTTTCTTTCCTTTCACAATGGATTAAATTTGTTATTGAGAGACAGATTATTTCTGAAGTTATTACTGCCATTTCATAAAGCTCTATATGAGCTTTCAGATTTCTTTAAAAAAAATCTATACTTCTTTATGCCAGGTCAGTCTTTAGAGGAAAACAGTAAGGATTCAAGAGTTATTATTTCTCTCTTGTTTGTGTAAAGACTCCAGGTCGTTTTTGAAAATGAATGGAGTCATAAACCATATCTTTGTCCTCACGTTTTAGCATTTCTCCCTCAATATCTAATATGCCTTGCAGTGAAGATGCTACTTCTGTAAACAGAATATGGAATTCATTTGTGAGTAGTGTTTTTGTTCTGTGTAGTACTAGTGATAGAAACATTTGGTTTGAAGCCAAAAGATACTATTTTAGTCTTAGTATAATTTTCCAGCTGTTGTTGAGGAAAGCATGTTACACTTCCCCACCCATTACACTGACACATTCATCTATACATTTATATTTTGCTGCTTTTTCAAATCAGTGATGCAGCTGCCACAATATGCCTCCTCGTTTCAGCAGGTGGTAGATTATTCTCTGTATAAAATGACATCATTCCCTATCTTGCAGAAAACATGCCCTCTGAGCAGAGGAAAGGGCAGAACCATTATGAAAAAGAAAATTTAAATGAATTTATCACATTGTATTTAGTGAAACCATATTATATATTTTAGAGAATTAATGACTAAAGGCAATACAATCAAATTATTAATGGCATTTGAAGAAGTAAGTAAAATGCAAACAAAGATTTCAATAATTTAAATACGGGTAATACTTTGCCTTCTTTAGAATCAACACTAAGAGAAACATAATTAGTTTGTGTGGTCCTACTGCTATCCTACTTCTTCCCTGATAGAAAGACAAACACTTGTGTTATACTTAAGATAATTTCTGAGCTTATGAGGCTATATTTAGCTGATGATTTGGTTATATGCTTTACTAAGCAACACCAAAACAAACATTTTCATTAGAGCTACGATGGCTCAAAACATTTTTGCTCCCAAACAGAAACCTATTTAATGGTCAATAAAAAGGACTTTTGGCTGACATTCAATTTTCAAATGAAAAAGGCATATTTCATATTTGTTTTCTAGTGAAGATACAGTAGGAAATGATGTAAAAAAAACCACACAGTACCAATTGGGCTATCCAGTAGTTTACTTTAGAGGTGAGAGTCTATAAAAGAGCAGGTTATACCATAATATTTACCATTCTTTGATAGATAATTTAAATTATCTGACATAGAATATTCAGCATATTTTTCATTATCTTTGAAGGAAATAAAAATATTTTACACCAAAATATATTTTTTGAAAGATTTGTAAATGGCGGCCTCTTGGTCATCTTGACAGAAGTAGCTTTGCAAAGGTGTCTTAAGTGGGAAAATTGTGCATCTATACAGAATCTCCATTAATCCATCCATACCCCCTCCCCTTTCTATCCCTTTCCTCTGACCCAGGAGAGATTGAGAGTAGCACACTTTTTAAAGTCTGAAAAGAAACATTTACCATCTAGTCTCTCTAAGGGAGGTTTCACCTGAGTAACAAAATCACCTTTGCTAGACAAGCTTCTCTCTTCCTCTCTCAACCTGTCTTGCCTCTAAACCCGATTTACCTTTTGCTGGCCATACTCTGAGTCTGCATTTTTTACTGTGGCCTCAGGATAATACATAAGTTTCTGTAATTCATTGGGAAGTTGAGTTTTCATTCTGACGGCTCCTGTGTATGCTTGTTAAATAAATTTGTTTGCCTTTTTTTTCTAATTAATCAAGTTGCCTCGTGTCAGTGATTTTCAGAAAACCCTTAAGCGGCCAAGAGCCCATGGCCCCATATATTGTACATATTTTATGTATATTTATACATAAATAAAATCATGTTGATGTACACGAAACAGCATTTTCCTTTCTACATATGTTCATTACTTAGTTATTGTAAAGCAGAAAGTATCTAAGATAGGTCTCTATCAATTAGAAGTTTATTTTGCCAAGGTTTAGGATATGCCTGGAAGAAAAGAACACAGAATCACAGAAACAGTCTGTGGTCTGTGCTTTTCTCCAAAGAAGAACTTCAGGGTTTTCATATTTAAAGATGAAAAGTGGACTGGAGGGAAAGAGGTGAAACTATCTTTGCAAAAATTATAAGAGAAAATTATGACAGGAAAAGAGACCTGACCTAACTGACTCCCTGTTGATTCTAACTTCCAAGCTGTCCTTGTTCATTCCTGGGCGTAGGCCAAACTAACTTTGGGAGGAACTTATTTTGCCATTGAAAGTATTGGCAAAAACTGCAGTTACCTTTGCATCAACCTAAGAGTTTATAGTTTAACTTTGAAACAAAGACAATAACAACCCTTTCCCAAAATGAACTCCCTTCCTGCCTGGGGACTAGACTGCCTTTGCAGGAGTAACAAATTAGCCACAAGTTGAGAAATTATGGTTTAGAAGTCACACAACTGGAGGCTACAACATTCTCAATCTCCCCAAATTGTTCCTGGGGATAAACTCATTATTATAAAACCTGAGATCAGAGCTTGAGATGTTTTGTAGACCCTGTATTTGATGAATCAGCTGGCACCACCCAGATGGATAAACTGGGTCAGCTGTTATTGTGCCCCCTTCTCCACCCCGGGAACTGACTCAGTCCAAGACAGCTTTGACATTCTAGAAGTTCATCTTGGACCCAACCTATCAGCACTCACCACTTTCCAACACCCCCCTCACCTAATTATCCTTAGAGATCTCCATCCCTGAGTTTTTGGGGCAACTGATTTGAGTAATAATAAAATTCTAATCTCTTGTACAGCCAGCTCTGCATGAATTAAACTCTTTCTCTATTGCAATCCCCCTGTCTTGATAAATCTGCTCTGTTTAGGCAACTGGCAAGGAAAACCAGTTGGGAAGTTACAGAGGGAGGATATGGTTATCCATATGTTTCAAGGGAAAAAGAGCAGGAAGGGGAATAGTCAGTTATGCATTCATCTCATGCATTTTAGATAAGATAAGGTGAACATAGAGTAGCTACCTTTGGAGATGTTTCATCTTTTATTTCTACCTATCTGCCTAGGAACAAAAGAAAAGGCAGTTTCTTGCATGGCTCAGCTTTCAACTTAATTGTTTTCTTTCGGCATAAGGAATTGGGGCCCTGAGATTTTCTTTTCCATTCACATTTCCTTTAAATGTCATAAAAGAATACAGTAAGGAATCAATAGTTCTAATCTCTACTTTGTTAATGTTTATCAGTTCACCTTTTTTGTAACGGCAAAAAAAAGTTGTATCATTTATGTGGGTTATAGAAGAAGCTGGACTTTAAACACATTGAGGAATTATAGCTTGTATATGTTACTTCATAGACAATAAACTATATCTGGATTATGAAGAAACTTAAAGTTTTGAGGTGAAAGAGATAAGTTCAATTCTTGCTACTGTTAGGAGAAATTAAATGTCTGTGGCAACAAATAGTTTGAGAAAGGAGTGACAAGCCCAGTAAAACAAAGAAACAAATTATTCATTGTGAAGGACTACCGATTACCAGAGTGGACAGTGTGGTTTGTGCTGGAAAGCTATTGACTTATTTATTATATCCTTCCTGGAAGACAACACAAGGTGTCATTAGGAAAGTGTTTCCAATATTGAATACTTTTCTGTCCTAACAAGATGAGCCCAAGTAGGTGGAGATAATAGATGGCAGTTATGTACTGTAGGGAGAAACATTTTTTAATGACTTAGCACAGAGTAGTCCCCAGTGAATCTCTTAAGTGAACACAAGAATGAAGAAACTATGTACCACATTTTCAGAAAATAAAAAATTACATCTCTCTCTGTTAAGCCAATAATTAGCATGTGAAGTCAATGTTTATATTGCTTTCAGACTTCCAGAAATGCTGTGGAAAGACGAAGCTCAGAATTAGATAACATTAGGTAGCAAATTGATAACAGATACTGTATGGTTTTAGAAGTGATGTTTATGCTGCATGCAGAAATGTTTAAAAATGTTTTTACATTAAAAATTTATTTTAATAGCTAATTTAACATAATCATACAAAACAAGAATTATAAGAACCTTCCATGATTCTACCAACCAGATATAACCCTTGTTATCACAGCAGCCTGTATCCTTCCAGTCTTTTTTCTGAATATATGTCGCTGGAATCTCAAATTATTGGGATCCACAACATTTCATATTTTCCCCCAATAATGCAATAAGTAGATAATTTAAACAAACCCCACTCTCATCTCTACTTCCATACAACTCACATACTTTTTTCTTGCTGAATAGTGCTTCCATCATTAGCATTTTGACTGATTTTACACTTTTCAGTTACTTTTAGTTACTAGACTGTTATAACTGAGAAATTATCATTTGAACTCAATATTGATCCAAAGCTTTGGTATTTGTCTTTCAACATAGGCAGATCAATGATTCCAGTCCCTTAGTGTAGAGAAAGGTCAGTCTTGTACTGAAAAGCTTCTTAATTTTTCCTTTTCTATTTGTTCCTCAGGGTTTGTCACCATTGAATGATAAAGGTGTTAGGTCCCAATTGTCAGTTCATTGTTGGCTATGTGGATTTAGAATACATGGTACTTAGCAACTTTTGAACTTAGCTGTGTGCTTCAGGCACAATTCTGAAACAATAGGACAAGTTTTGCAAAGCTATACATACAGAAACATAGCCTTAATTTTTTAT
Source organism: Colobus angolensis palliatus (assembly GCF_000951035.1). Classification (NCBI taxonomy): domain Eukaryota; kingdom Metazoa; phylum Chordata; class Mammalia; order Primates; family Cercopithecidae; genus Colobus; species Colobus angolensis. Next base: position 4,176,718 of record NW_012119376.1, on the reverse strand, counting down.
ACAAATGAGACTATACAAATTCTTTGTAACTATTTTTAACATGCATTATATCATAACATTGTTCTATATTGAGCATCATTCATAAAACTTTCATCTTTTCTACATTACAATGATAACACATACTTCTTTTAACAATTGAAATGATATGCAAATATTCCTTGATTTACAATGAGGTTATATCTAGATAAACCAGTTGTATGTTGAAAATACTGTGAAGTCAAAAATGCATTGAATGCACCTAACCCTAAAACTTCATAGGTGAGCCCAACCTACCTTAAATGTGCCCAGAACACTTACATTAGCCTACAGGTGGGCAAAGTCATCTAACACAAAATCCCTTTTATAATATCTCCCGTAATTTATTGAATACTGCACTGGAAGTGATAAACAGAATGGTCATTTCGGTTGTTTACCCTCGTGATTGCACAGTTGACTGGGAGCTGTAGCTGCCCGGCATCCTGGGACTGTATCCTGCAGCTAACCAGAGAAGAGATCAACATTCAAAGTATGGCTTCTACTAAATATGTATTGCTTTCACATCATCATAAAGTTAAACAATCATACAATTAAACAATTGTATGTCAAACCATAGTAAGTCAGGGACCATCGGTATTGCAAAATGCATAAAAGCCATGCTAGTTATCTTTCTCTGCTTCTCCTTCTCATCTCATTGAGATAACCAATGCTAATAGCCTAAAATCCTCACTTTCAATCCTTTTTGTTGTTCATGAATATATATTCAAGGATATATATTTACATATATTATATCCACTATTTTCTTGTTACTAAAGTAGAATCATATGATATACACACACCTTTGCAACTTTCTTTTCCCCTGAAAAAGTGACTCCCCATCAGTTGGAAGAGAAAGATTTAACAGCTTTCAAAACCAATTGTCTATAAATACAGATACATATAGACAAATAAAATTTTATTCAAATTAGTTTTTCTTTTTTTCGTGGGTGCACCCGTTTCCTTCCCTCTCTTCTCTCAGGCAGCCTGTGCCAAAAACAAAAAGAAAAAGAAAAAAAAAAAAAAAACCTCAGGTATATAAACATTTTCTTTTTCACATAATCTTCCAAACATTTTTCCCTCTTTCACTCACACACATCTGCATGAGTGTATAAAAGAGAGCAATTGATATTTCCAAGCACTCTTTTCTGCACATTACCTTTTAAAAAATCAACAGTAAGGCTTCGAATGATGATTGAAAAGACTTAGTTCAAATATACAGCTCCTCCTCAGATCCTTGGGGCCATACCAAGATGGAACACATTTATGGGGCCAATATAAATCTTTCCCCAAGGTGTCCATTAACCCTCGGATCTCTAAGAGAAAACAATTAGCAGACTCAATTCAGACTCTGCTCCAAGGCTTTCCAGATTGTCCCCTAAAGCCTCCAGGTTACCAAGATCTTGTATTTCTCAAACAGTGATTCTCAAACATTTGGTTCAAATCCCTTTATATTCTTATTATTCGGGACCAAAATACTTTTATTTTTGTGGGCAATGTCTCTGAATATTGATCATATTAGATGTGAAAACTAAGAAAGTTTGAAAATACTTGTTCACATTTAAAACAGAAATAATAAATGTTTTACATGTAAACATACTACACATACATTACATGTAAAAATACTACATTTCAAAAAATATTAAGGAAATTAATGCATATAAGACTATATGCTATAGGTAGGTGTTGAATGTGGCTATGGAAAGTTTTATAAAAATAACAGATGAATAACAACTCCTTTTCTGTTCATATGCCTACATTAACTTTTCTTTTTTTAATGAAAAGGTGTATTCTGTATTACAGTTGTTCCTGGATAGAAAATATTAGCCTTGACTATTATGGAAAGAAAGAAAATAGAGATGACTAAGACTCCAAATATTTGATGAACTACCTATTGGCATCAAAACGTTCTGAGAGAAATATAAAGTTGTCCCATCACAAGCACATACACACTATGCATTACAACAGGACCTTTGTTGCAAACTCTTTGTGGCCTCTCCTCAGACATACATTCATAAATTAGATGGTTCGGCTCCTTTACATGTGTTTCACTTGCAAAACTTGCCATTTGTTTTTGAAGAGTACCTAACAACTATGAACCTATCTACTCCCTCACTGGAAGCTTCTTCCCATAGTAAAAAAGGTGATTTGTTTCCTTAGCTTTGACTCCTGTTAACTCTGTGACCTTCTACCTTTGAGTGAAGGCTAGAGAGAATGAGTAAGTGAGTGAGTGAGTGTTTAGGGAGATTGCTGGCAAGGAGCTCCTCCTAGAGGTTAGGGAATGCATCTCCTAGTGTGTGAAGTTATAATTGTTTTAAGAAACTAAATAAAATGTCAAGTGTACATATGCTCTGTTAGTATAGATGTATATGTAGGAAGCCAACATTTTTTTCTACATGTGTAAAAATTTTGTCTTCAGAAGTTGTGTCTTCAAACATTTGGGGTCTGTAAGAAAGTCACAGTAAATAAAAGTCATCTTCATAAGTAAGAAAAATAATAACAGTCATTTAAAATCTATTGGCAATCAGAATTGTTGAAATCTTGGACACATATCTCCCAAACACAACCTTCCACCTTTGCATTTTCAGCGGTCAAAAATTTAAAATTGAAGTTTCTTAACTGGAACTTATGACAAATATATTTAATAAATAAATTTAGATTTACAGACTCATTACAAAGATAGTATAGAGAATTCCAGTATATCCTATGCTCAGTTTCCTCTATTAACAACTGAAATTAAAATAGTACATTTGTCATAGTTATTGACCAATATTGATACAATATTATTAACTAAAATTCATTTAGATTACTTTTTTAGATTCCCTTGGTTTTCCTGTTTTTTTGTTTTGTTTTGTTTTTCATATAAACTATTTATTAACAGACAAGGCCCACATGCCGATTTCTTTTTGGACATACCCGCAGCAGGGCCACCTCAACCAGTGGTCTTGGTGTGTTGCCTCAGACATGAAGGCCCCAGAAGTGGCACAGACCTCTGTGGGCCTGAATCTTCTTCAGTCACTCCAGATCTTCATGGACCTTGTTTTCCAGAACATTGTCCTATATTTTCCATCCTTTACATATTTCTGTCTGTTTAAGAACCAGTCTGGGATCTTGCACTGGTATAGATTTTGTATAATGGTGATCACACGTTCTACCTCATCCTCAGTGAGTTCTCCTGCCCTCTTGGTGATGTCAATGTCTGCTTTCCTCAACACCCTATGAGCATATCTTCAACCCACACCCTTAATGGCAGTGATGGCAAAGGCTATTTTCCGCCACCCATTGATGTTGTTGTTGAGTACTCGCAAAATATGCTGGAACTTCTCAGGGATCATTATGGATATGGCAGCAACACAAGTGGAGGTGTGGAGGCTGCCTGTGGAAGAGCTCAATTTTCCTTAACACCCTTTTTCTGTCCTAGAATCCCATCCAGCATAACACATTACAGTTAGTTGTCCTGTGTCCTATGTCTTGTTTGTGGTAGTTTCTCAGATGTTCCTTGTTTTTGATGACTGACAGCTTTCAGGGTTACTGCTCAGATATGTGGATATTTGGTAGAATATCCCTTAGTAGAGATTTGTCTGAAGTCTCCCTTGTGGTTAGAATGCAGTATATGTTCTGGGCAGTACTATAGAGTTTTATTTAGCCTAAGCGTAGAGTTCCTGGTTCATGGCCAATTTTACCAAGAGATGGTCCTCAAGTAGAATATTCCTAGCAAAAGGTGATCAGGAAGTTCAGAGTTTCTAAGTGCTCAAGTGTGCTTTAGAACATGTACATTTTCAGGAAGTTTCTAGACCCACATAAACATTGTATTTGTTCCTTGTTCCTAGGAGGCTATTTAATACTATGTGTATGGAAGGACAATCACCAAGAAAGTTAACCCAACACCCTACAAAGATAAATTGACTTTATTGGTAAGATTTAACTTAATTTGGCAGGGACATTTTCAAATTCTAGCGGTTGTCCCATTGTCATTTTTAGTAGCCTCTGATCTTAACCTGAAAATGTTGTTTGTTACAAATAACAAATTGTCACAAATACAATGACAGAATACAATTTTTGTATTGTACAATTTGGAGATCAGAAGGTAAAAGTCAGGTTTAACAAGCTGAAATCCTGATATATGCAGGACATCAGGAGACTCTGTGGAGAACCCACTCGCTTGCGTTTTCCAGCTTCTATTGGCTGTGGCACTCATGCAAGGTAACATATGTACAGGTTTGAGGGGTTCGGGTGTGGAGATCTTTGGAGTATCATTATTCTGATTACCATACACTGTAGCAACAAAAAAACAAGTAAAAAGTTAAAGAAATCAATTTTGAGCCACGAAGCATGTGAGTTTTGGGTACAAGACTTAACTCTGACAATACATTTAAATGTAACTCATTACCCCTCCATGCATTCTTATCATTCATCTGCTGCTCAGATATAGAAAGATAAATTATAATAATGTGTGATAACTTTTGGTGATAAAATGCTGTAAGAAGAGAAGTCAAATAGCATAAATTTATGACTGTGCTTATTAGCTACACTCGCCTCTCCTAACATTGCGATATGAACCTAAGCCAAAGTAAGTGAATTTATGCGGTGAAATCATAAAATTTCGAAACAGAATTTCTTGAGAGTTTTAAGGTCTCAATATTACTTTATTGGTTTTCTGCCTTACTAATTCTGTGACATCCTAATGAATTAGACAACTTCGTAGAATTATTGCTTAAAGACAGCTTGATGAATTTCTTTGGAGTGACTAAACAGAGGAAGAGTTGCCTATAGAAGTGGCAGTGTAGACGGTGATAGTGGACAAACAAGTAACACAGTAAAATGGAATCCTTCTAAACATATAACTTTTAAAACTAATAGTTGATTTCTAGCACGTTGCCAAGGACATTTCTAATAAGTATAACTCCATTATGTCCACGTATATTTTAGATAAAAATAATTCAGCACCTTTCATGGTTAGATATTTATTCATCCATAGCTGAAGACTGCTTTAATCTGTGATGGCATACAAATAGCCACAAATATTTTGACACTTCTTCTAATGAGAGGTGAGATCTGTGAGTCCTCCTTTTAGTTGGGGCTAGACTCTGACTGCTTAAATAATGTAGTATAGTGAAAATGTGCTATAGAGGTTTTGACTGTAGATTTTAGGAGGATGAACAGCTTCATTCCTCTTGGTGCATTGACCAACCATGTCAAGGTCTGACTGACTTGAGTCCTCTGTGCTGTGAGGAAGCCCTAGCTAATGTTAAGGTCATATAGAACAAGGGCAAGAGAGAGGGAGAGAGACAGAGAGAGGGAGGGGATTGGGGGAGAGAGAGGGATAGAAAGAGAGAGACAGAGAGAGATGCCTTGCTAGCTCTCAGCTCTCTGTTTATTCCAGACATGCAAGTCATTGCAGTATCCCAGTTGGGATGTTTTTGTGGATCAGAGATGAATTATCTTTGTTGAGCCCACTCAAATTTCTGAGCCAAAAACCGAAAAAATAAGAAAATGATGGCTGTTCTATGCAAAATTTAGATTTTGGTGTGTTATATTTTACAGCAGTCATTAATAACTGCATACTCAAAGCGTACACTTTCATTCTTAAACAACTTGGGGGAATCTCCCTATTGACTCTTTTCTGTTCAAATTTTGGAGTTCCTTCAGTTGGCTCATATATGGCTTATAATGCCTGGCTGATCTCTTTCAATTAATACTTTGTTTAGAATATCTGCTTAATTCCTGATTCCAGGTTAAACCCAGACTTAAAATTTGTATTTTGTTTTACACTTTCTGTATATGCCAAAGGCTGATTCTTGTAAATGTAAACTGACCTCTTGATCCCAGAAGTCTAACTGCGAGTTAAGTAGAGACAACCACTGATGCATTTGGGATAGAAAATTTTGATTTTTATTATGGCAACCTGACCTAAGGGGCCATTAAAAAAAAACTTACCACTTTTAGCATTTATTTAACCCTTGCTGTAAAGAGTACACTACATAGCATATTTAAATTTTGAAAAAAAAGCTTTTTATATTTCTATTGTTTTCAGAGTATTAAAAGACACAAAAAATCACCGTGTCCCAACTACTTTTCTAACCAGTTGAGTTATAATAGTGAGCAAAAACGGCAACAAATTTTACTTTTAGTGGTGAGAAAGAGGAAACATACATATAAACCAACAACAAATATGTAAGTGATGTGTCTGGCTGTTTGGTCCTTTATGGTAGTCACTGGCCACATATAGCTTTTTAAATTTAAATGAAATTTAGTTGTAAATTCTATTTAAAAGCTTCAGTTGCCCAGGCACACTAGTTCCCCAGGCACAGGCCAACTTTTGAGAGCCCAGAAGTCTACTATATTGCACAGTATGGATTACAGAAACTTCCCATAATCACAGAAAGTTCTATTGGTTGAACTAGAAAGGTAATGCAAGATAAGGATAGGTGCTCACAATAATTTGAAATTCAAGAGGAACAAAAATATTTCTGAGTGTCTTTTTAGAGCATTATATAGATCTCCTTATGTGCCTCATAAATATCATAATTCTCAAGAGATGATTAATTTTTCTTAGTTGAAAGAAGAAGGTGAATTTGTTGTTGTTCAGCATTCATTAAGGGCACAGTTTAGAATTTCTTCATTTTTCTTTTTTAAATCCCTTTACAAGAAAGAAAAGGTAATATATTAATGATGATCTTTGCTACTTCTGCTGTGGTTGGAATTACACAAAATGTTTACAGATGCTATGAAAGAGCTCTGGATGATGAATGAATATTAATCATGTTTAGATTAATGAATATTTATTGTAAGAAAGAATGTTATAGTAACATATAAAATAATACTGAAGCCTAAACTTTTGCCATATTTGGATTCAAAGTTGACATTCAAGCAAAACATAATTCATAAAGTATTTATTTCAAGAAGATAGAATTTTAATTTAGTTAAATATTACTGAACAAAATATATCAAACTTCTGCCTCTGGCTAATTGGATTTTGATTGCTTTTTAGTTATCATCGTCTGTCTTTGGTTCATCAGAAAGATCTATATCTGCACTCAAATTTTAGTGAAATAATTGTTACTCGCGCATACATATTTCTAAGTTATGATCATGTTATATTACCATTTAAATGTATTTTAGGTGAAATGTTAATGAAGTGGAAAGGCTTACCACTGTGCCACTGAATAAAAAAAATTAACATATATCGCTACATTGGATATTAAAAAGAGCAAAAATATATTGATGAGAGAAATTTAGAACTATTAGTGATGGAAAGTCATATCAAACTTTGAATAAAAAGGAACTTCTTCAATCAGATAAAGTAACCACAAAAATCTCTCAGTAAATAACTTATTGATGTTAAATCAGAAACAATACATTAATACTCAGGGTTTTGTTTTTTTTTTTTTTCTTTTTTGAGATGAAGTCTCACTCTGTCACCCAGGCTGGAGTGCAGTGGCACAATCTTGGCTCACTGCAAGCTCCGCCTCCTGGGTTCACGCCATTCTCCTGCCTCAGCCTCCTGAGTAGCTGGGACTGAAGGTGCCCACCACCATGCCTGGCTAATTTTTTGTATTTTAGTAGATATGGGGTTTCACCATGTTAGCCAGGATGGTCTCAATCTCCTAACTTTATGATCCTCCTGCCTTGGCCTCCCAAAGTATTGAGATTACAGGCATGAGCCACCATGCCAAGCCCTAATGTTCAGTGTTATAGCATTTATTCTACTTATTATGAAAGGTCTTAGCATTTATATTTTCACAAAGAAAAAAGAGGGGCACAGGCAGGGCACAATGGCTCATGCCTATAATCCTAGCAGTTTGTGAGGGTGAGGTGGGAGGATCACTTGAGGCTGAGAGTTCGAGACCAGCCTGGGTGTATAGTGAGACCCCATCTGTACGGAAAGAAGAAGGGAATAAATAACAAGAAAAAAGAGGTGCAATGGTTAGAAAGGAAGCAAAACAGCTATTATTATTCACAAATAATATGTAATATGATTATTTAGTTCAATACAAATTGTCACCAGGATTTCTGTTCAACAACAAGAACATCTATTTTTGGAAGTTGCGTTTATGATATAAATAATATTATGGGATAGTTATAAGTAAAAGTAAGAAAGAAAGAAAAAAGAAAAAATGATACATATAAGTTTTACGAAAAAGTATTTAAAAATGTTGAAAGATACTTAGAAAATTCCAAATATGTGAAAGAAAATGCTATGCTCATAGACAGTCTTCTCCCATAAAGATATATATTATCCTAAACTACTTTACAGAGTCAACAGAATTCCAATAAAAGAAAAGCAAAAAACATGTACAACCAAGGACACACATTACAAAATGGAGGAGAGAAGTTACAAGAATAGTTAAGGCATACTAAAAAAGAATAAGATTGGCTGGGTAGGGGAGCATTTTCTATGTGGAAAGATATTAAAAAATCTTAATAGCTAAGAGTATCTGTTTTGCCTCAGCAATAAACAAACACAGCAATGAAAAGGATAGAGAGAGGAGAAACAGACCTAATCATACAGATTAAAACCCAAAACTTTTAGATTCAAGGGTACATGCGCGGTTTTGTCATACAGGTAAACTTGTGTTACAGGGGTTTGTTGTACCGATTATTTCAGCAAGTAGGTACTAAGTGTAGCACCTAACAGTTCTTTTTTTTCTGATTCTCTCTGTCCTCCCACCCTCCAACCTCTGATCAGCCCCAGTGTGTGTTGTTCCCCTCTATGTGTCCATATTTTCTCATCACTTAGCTCCCACTTAGAGGTGAGAACATGTGGTAATCCGTTTTCTGTTCCTGCATTAGTTTGTTAAGGAAAATGAAGTCCAGCTCCATCCATGTTTCTGTAAAAGACATGATCTCATTCTTTCTAATGGCTGCATAGTATTCCATGGTGTGTATGTACATTTTCATTATTCAAGCTACCATTGATGGTTGTTTAGGTTGATTCCATGTCTTTGTTACTGAGAATAGTGCTGCAATAAACATGTTTGTGCATCTGTCTTCATGGTAGAATGATTTATATTCCTTTGAGTATATACCCAGTAATGAGATTGCTGGGTTAAATGATATTTCTGTTTTCAGCTCTTTGAGAATTGTCACACTGCTTTCCACAATGGTTGATCTAATTTACACTCCTACCAACGGTGCCTAAGTGCTTCCTTTTCTCCCCAACATCGCCAGAATATGTTATTTTTTGACTTCTTGTTAATAGTTATTCTGACTGGTGTGAGAGGGTATGTCACTGTGGTTTTGATTTGCATTTCTCTAATTATCAGTTATATTGAACTTTTTGTTATATGCTTGCTGGTTGCATATATGTCTTCTTTAGGAAAATGTCTGTCCAGTTACTTTGATCACTTTTTAAGGGGGTGGTTTGTTTAATTTTTTTTCTTACAAATGTGTTTACGTTATTTATAATTGCTGGGTATTAGATCTTTGTCAGATGCATACTTTGCAAATATTGTCTCCCATTCTGTAGGTTGTCTACTCACCCTCATACAGAGTTCTGATAGATTACCGATGTGACAATGTTTATTAGTCAGAATATTTGGAACATCTCAACAAATAAGCTCTGAATATTAGTTATCCACACGAAAAAAAATGAAATATTGTAACTAGGCTTAAAATCAAACCCAGAAGAATTTTAGAACAAAATTCTTACTCTCTAAGATAGAAATTAATTTCTCAAAGTTTAATGAATTTTTCAACTATAACAAAAATAAGACATAGTCGTCAAAACAACTATAAAGTAAAAGACAAGCTACACCCTAGCAGAAGATGTTTGCAACATATAGCACAGGAAAAGGATTATTACTCAAACTAA
>NW_012119376.1:4120093-4166807 GCF_000951035.1 Colobus angolensis palliatus | reverse complement strand
TTTGTTTTGTTTTTGAGACGGAGTCTCGTTGTCTCCCAGGCTGGAGTGCAGTGGCGCGATCTCGGCTCACTTCAAGCTCGGTCTCCCGGGTTCACTCCGTTCTCCTGCCTCAGTCTCCCAAGTAGCTGGGACTACAGGTACCCGCCACCATGTCTGGCTAATTTTTTGTACTTTTAGTAGAGACAGGGTTTCACCGTGTTAGCCAGGATGGTCTTGATCTCCTGACCTTGTGATCCGCCCACCTCGGCCTCCAAAAGTGCTGGGACCACAGGCATGAGCCACTGTGCCCGGCCAACATAGGTATATTTTTATCTTATTTCTTCATCGGAAAATATAAATTAAACCCATAATGAGATATCATTGTAAAGGACTGGGTTGGCAAAAGTTAAAATAAACTAATAATACAATTGTCATGGATACAAAATAGCAGGAACTCTAATAAATTGCTGGTGGTTTTAAAAATTATTATAAATGACAATATATAATAAAGTTGAATACATGTATATAGTAAGACAAAATAATTTTATTTTTAACTGTGTACTTAAGACAATCTGAATATCCACAGTATAATAGACAAATATATGTTGATATATATGCAATGGTATATTATATATGAAAATAAATGAACTTCAGATACATATATCACCATAGATACACTTCAACAAAAGAATGGGTAAAAAAACATGTCTAGAGAAGTATTCATGCTATGATTTCATATGTGTAATTAAAAAAATGTTATTCATGTATTGTTTAGACATAATATAGATGGACAGGTAATGTGTGTGTTTTCTTCCTATTTTTAATCTTTGTGAAAATATGTAGTATATAAAGAAAATATGTATGTTATTTTTACTATAATTGAGGTGAATTTCATATTTGTTAATTGCTTGCCCAATACCTGGTACAAGACTTCTTGATAAACATAATTATAAAGCTAGATATTATTGTTTTAAATAGTTATTGCCTTAGCATCTAAGACATACCAATGGTGAATTTTCTTTGGTTTGAAATGTAGGGCAAAGAGAAATTCCAGAGAGATAGGCTATTATTTGGGGGCATCTTTTTACTGAAGAAGTTGTCTATTCTTTGGGACAAAATACTGAGTGCTTTCAACAGCTTCCTAGGGCTAGGAATCCACTGGGGATGGAGATTTTGGAAATCATCCTCTGCCTTGGGTTGACACTCACAAAGGGTGCCCTCCCATAAGGTAAGCAAGAATAAAATGTCCCTGCAAGCACTACCACCTGGGTTGCATCCCCTAGATGCCACAAACCACTACAACCCAGGAACCAAGTAGAGACACACAACATTCTCTCTGGTAGAAGAAAATATAATTATGTATCTGACATTACTGCAACAGATAACTTTGTAAATACAAAGACAAGGTGCAGTAGGAGATAAATGAGAACTAGTATGAAAAATAAAAAGATTGCAGAAGCATATCTACAGGGATGCCTGAGAACAGCTATGCTTACTATATTTAAACACACAAAGTCCAATGTAAAAATTTTATAATGAAAAGGGAGACAATATATTTGTACAAACTAAGACATGTTAGAACTGAAAAATAATTAAGAGCACAATGAACATATTAAAGACTAAATTAAACAAAATTAAATAAGTAATTGGTACATGGAAGGTCAGACAGAAATAATTATCTATAATGAAATATTAAATGAAAAAAAGATGAAAATACAGAAGAAAGTGTATAGTATCTGTAAGATACAGGGAGAAAGACTGGAATACAATTTAACACAAATCACAGTACGAGTGAAAGGAGAGAGAAAACCGAAGACATTGTATAAGGAATAGTAGCTAAGAATTTTCTAAAACTAATAGGACATCAGATTCAAGGAAGCTGTCAAATCTGAAACAGGACTAAAATTATTGTACACTACTACACTGCATAGCAGACACACAGAAAAAATCTTACTGTAGCTATAGCGAAAGAAAAACGTATTTACGTAAAGGGTAGTTAGTCTAATAGTTAATTTATCAACAGCAACAATGGAAGTCAAAGACTGGGAACTAATGTTTCCAACTGGGGTAGAAAATAATCAAAAAATATAATGAGATATCACTACCTATTTATTACATAATTAAATTTTAAGAGATAGAAGGAATCAAGTATCGGTGAGGATATAAAGCAACTAGAACTCTCACACACAGTTCATGGGAATATAAAATGGTACTTTGAAAACAGTTTAACAGTTTCTTGTAAAGTGAAACATATATATAATTTCTTGTAAATAAAGCTTACTTGGATTTCACAGTGTTTCTGAAAAGAACCCTAGCCTCCCAAGACACAGAAACAGAAACTTACAAGGTAGAAAGTTAAGATTGTTTGCTTTCGCATCCCCTAGAAACATTTCTTACATACTGTAAGGATTAGATTTCTTTGTTCCCCTTATGACAGAGATCATTTGTCTGATTCAAAGAGATGAAGACATATCTTCCTTTAAAGTCAAATGTTTACATCCAGGGATAGGCCCCTAGCTTAACTGGTAGCACACCACAGAGACTGGTAAGTAATCTTCCTCGATATTGGTATTTCAAGAAGAAATTTGGCTTCAGACATTGAACATATTTCTAGTCTTAAAAGTTAAGACATTTTGGTCTATCTGGCCCTAAGAGAGATTGCATTTACTTACTAAAGCATTGGAGTAATGAGAAGACTTCTGCAGAGACCAGAGTGATAACCTTCTCCTGTGTAAACAGAGAAGTCATTTTTTTTTCTTATTCCACATCCATGAAGCATCTAGCCACTTGTGTAGGAAAAATTTCCATGGGCTCTCATTGTGTTGCCTCAGGGATAAACTTACCAAAAGGCAAAGAAAGACAATATACTTTTTAATCACTGTGAAGAAATTAATAAGAGATATTTTTCTGATTCAGAACACTTTGTGGGCCCACTGAGGATGAAATTAATAAAGATGAGTATTAAAAACCCAATAATCATATAACTCAAGAATTCTATTCATAGCTATTTTTCCAAAATAAATGAAAACTTATGTTCTACAAGGACTTCTGAATAAATGTTCAGAGCAGCTATATTCAAAGTGGCCAAAAACTTCCAACAAAACAAATGCCCTAAAACAGGTGAATGTATAAGTAAATTATGGTATATCTGTATGATGGAATACCCAGACATAAAAAGGAATAAATTAGTGATATGCACAATGGTATGGATGGGTATCATGAACATTGAGCTGAGCAGAAGATAGATACTATAGAGTACATTCTGGGTAATTACTTTTATGTAAAGCTTTTTTTTTTTTTTTTAATCTAATCTGCAGTAAGAAACAGATCAGCAATTACCTGGAACTAGGAGTGGAAGGTGAGGATTTACTGGGAAGAGGAACAAGAAAACATATAGGGTGAAGGAAGTTTTGATATTTTTACTCTTATGGTGGTTACATGGACATATACATTGGGCAAAATTCATTGAAGTGTACATGTAAAATGGAAACATGTATTGCATGTAAATTCTACCTCAATATAGTTCACTTTCAAATTCCGTAAGGGTTGTCATAGGGTAGAAATGTGCTAAGGTCCTTACTATTCTGGAAGAAAGTTATTGCTTAACAGTAGCTTTTATTTCATTTTGATTAATAGATTTTATTTTTACAGCAGTTTTAAATTTACAGAAATATTGAATAGAAGGTATGGAGTTCTCCTTATACCTTCCCCACAATTTTCCTAATTATTAATATCTTGAATTAGTGTGCATTTGTATAATCAATGAACAAATATCGATCCATTAGATTAACTAAAGGTCATAGTTTGCATGAGAGTTCACTCTTTGTGTTGTACAGTTCAATGGGTTTTGACAAACATAAAATGTCATGTGTCTATATTTACAGTAGTATACCAGATAGTTTCACTGACCTAAAATCTATCTGTACTCCACTAATGTATTCCTCTGTCCCTTCCTGCAAATCCCTGGCAACCACAGATCCCTAAAATGTTGCCTTCTCCAGAATGTACAAAGTTGGAATTATACAGCAGGTACTTTTCAGATGAGCTTCTTCTATTTAAAAATACGCATTCGAAATTCCTCCATGTATCTTCATGACTTTATACCTTATGAACTCATTTCTTTTTAGTGCTAAACTATATTCCATTGCAGTGGTGTGCCACTTTTTTTTATTCACTCACCTGTTGAAAGGTATCTTGATGACTTCAAATTTTGACAATTATGAATGAAACTGCTATTCCCTGTTATGTGTGGGTTTTTGTGAAGACATAATATTCAATTCATTTTGGTTAATACTGTGGAGAACAATTGCTTGATTATATAATAAAATTATGTTTAGTTTTGTAAGAAACTGCAAACTGTTTTCCAAAGGAGCTGTACCATTTTCCAATCCCACCAGCAATGAAGGAGATATCCTGTTGCTTCACATCTTCAGCAGCATTTGATCTTTTGAGTGTTTTGAATTTTGGCCATTCTAATACGTAATTGGTGATATCTCATTGTTTTAATTTTAAGTTTTCTAATGATAATGATGTTGAGCATCTTCACGTGCTTATTTATCCATATGCCTTCTTTGGTACAGTGACTGAACAACAGCTTTTTCATCACTTGATGTCAGAAATTACAAGTTCTAGGCTAACCAATGAAATAACTAAAATAGAGTATATAACTGATAGAAAAAAGAAGAATGATTACACAATAAACATTTAATTCAAAATATTACAACAAAAAAAGTAAAAGGAAAAAAGAGTACAGAAGCAAGTAGAAAAAGCAGAATAATTTTTGAAACGTAAATTCAAAGATTATCAATGAATTCAACAAATATGAAGTTATTAACTATTCCAATTAAAAGGCAAAAGAAAGCAGAACAAATGCCAATGATATTCTTTCAGCAAGAGATACTATAAAATATAAGATTAGCAATGACATTAAAGTAGATGATGGAGGAAGATATGTAAGTAAATACTAATCTAAATAAATCTATTGTAATTACACTTAAAATCACAAATCATTATTAATTTAAAAAACCCTTTGTAATAAGATTTTTTTCAGTTTATCAGGGAGAAATATAGACTTATAAACTCCTTTTTGTTTTCAAGATGGGGTCTTTCTCTGTTGCCCAGGTTGAAGTCAGTGGCATGACCATGGGTGACTGCGGCTTTGACCTTCCAGGCCCACCTTAGCCTCCCAAGTAGCTGGAACTACAGGCATGTTCAGTCGTGCCTGGCTAATTTTTTGACTTTTTGTAGAGATGGGGTCTTACTATGTTGCCAGACTTGGTCACGAACTCCTGGGCTCAAGTGATCCTCCCAGCTTGACCTCCCAAAGTGCTGGGATTACAGCCATTAGCCACTGTTCCTGGCCCATATATTCTTAATAATGTAACCTCAAACTAGATAAAGTACAAGCTGAAAGACCTAAAAAGAGAACAAGTTTGCTACAATAATGGAAAAATTAAGAAAAATACCATGGGAACTGAAAAACATCAAAAATCAGAAAGGTTATAGAATGTTAAAAGCAACAATTAGTAGTGTTACTAATTTATCCCCATTGATAAATTCTTAAAACAGAAACAAAACAAAGGTGCCTATTACCTAGTGATATATGCAATGATATGGACAGATATCATGAACATTGAGCTGAGCAGAAGACAGACAAACTATGCTTGTTCAGTATTGCACTGAGAGTATTAGACATTCTAACAAAATAACAGCAATAAATATAGGGAATAAAAAAGATTAAAATAAATGTAGTGTGTCTAACAAAACACCATAAAACTAGGTGGCTTGTAAACAACAGAAATGTACTTTTTTTTTTTTTCACCAGATGGGGTCTGGCTCTGTCACTCAGTGGATTGCAGTGGGTGCCATCTTGGCTCAGTGCAACCTCCACCTCCCGGGTCCAAGCAATTCTCCTCCCTCAGCCTCCTGAGTAGCTTGGATTACAGACATGCACCATCAGGCCTGGCTAATTGTGTGTGTGTGTGTGTGTGTGTGTGTGTGTGTGTGTGTATTTTTAGTAGAGATGGGATTTCACCATGTTGGCCAGGCAAGTCTCAAACTCCTGACCTCAGGTGATCTGCCCACCTCGACCTCCCAAAGTGTTGGGATTACAGGCGTGAGCCACTACGCCTGGCAGAAATTTACTTCTTAACGTATCTGGAGTCTACGAAGTCCATGCTCAATGCACCAGTGGATTCAGTGTCTGCTGAGTGTCTAGTTCCTCATACATGGTGACTTTGTGCACATGTCCTCTTATGGTGGAAGGGATGAGTACCTCTCTGGGTCTTCTTTCATAAAAACGTTAATCTCACTCAAGAGTGTTCTGACCTCACAGTCTAATCACTGCCCCAAAGCCCTACATTCTACTACCATCACTTTGGGGATTAGAATTTCAACATATGAATTTTGAGGTAACAAAAACATTTATACCATAGTGCATAGATATATACATATATGTGTGTGTGTGTGTGTATGTATATGTGTGTGTGTGTATATGTATGTATGTGTGCGTGTGTCTATTGAAGAACCAGTTTTGTGTGTATGAGTGTATGTGTGTGTTTATGTATGTGAATTCTCTCCAAGGCCTTTGTAGATTCAATATAAATCCAGTTAAAATTCTAACAAATAAATATGTCTGATGTCATTTTTATAAATCTGCTTTGAAAGTTCAGAAATGCAAACCTCCAAGAATTGCCGACAGACTCAAAGTAGAAGAAAATGGAAAAATTTACTCGACTGGATGCCAATATTTACTAAATATCTATAATAATTAAGATGGTTTATACAGGTACAATAATAGACAAAAACATGAATAGAATATAAAAAGAGATTTAAGAACACAAAATAAGACTGAATATGCATGGAGAGAAAGACACTGCTTTCAATAAATGTTGCTGGGAAGAAAATGGCTACTAATGTGGGAAAAATGGCTACATATTGGGGGAGAAAAAAAGACCAAATCCTTTACCATGCATCACACACAAAATCACATATGAAGTACAGATTCAAATGTAAAAGGCAAAGCAATCAATGGTGTATGAGATGGTTAATATTAAGTGTCAACCTGATTGGATTGAACGATGCAAAGTGTTGTTCCTGGGTGTGTCTGTGAGGGTGTTGCCAAAGGACATAAACATTTGGGTCGGTGGACTGGGGCAGGCAGACCCGCCCTCAGTGTGGTTGGGCATCCTCGAATCAACTGCCAGTGCGACTGGGTTAAAGCTGACTTGCTGAGTCTTCCGATCATCATCTTTCTCTTGTGCTGGATACTTCCTGCCATTGAATATGGAACTCCAAGTTCTTCAGCTTCTGGACTCTTGGACTTACACCAGTGATTTGCCAGGGCTCTCAGGCCTTCAACCACAGGCTGAAGACTGCACTGTCAGCTTCCTTACTTTTGAGGTTTTGTGACTCGAAGTGGCTTTCTTGCTCCACAACTTGCAGACAGCTTATTGTGGGACTTCACTTTGTAATCATGTGAATCAATACTCCTTAATAAACTCCCTTTCATATATGCATCTACCCTATTAGTTTTGCCCCTCTAAAGAATCCTAATACAGTATACATGTTAAAATAAGACAAACGCTAATGAACACATAGTAAGGACTTATTAAACAACACACAAAAAGAAAGCTATGTACTTAGTGTCTACTCTGTGAATATGTATATACACACAGGATGCATATGTGTGTCTACCTTGTATGTATGTACATACACACAGGAAAAAATCATATATTGCATAGAGGATAAAATTTACAATATTTTTAAATGGTTGCATTGTTTGAGAGTCAAAACTGAAAAAAGTGAAAAAAATCATGGCATATTCACATATAGATGATCATACAGTCACCAAATGAAAGAACAGGCAAAGATGTCTGATATATTTTTCAATGATAATATTGAACAAAATAAGCCAATCTACAAAAATGTGCACATTTTATTTTTAAGAAAGGATAACCATTTAATAAAACTGTAAAGAAATACAAGAAAGTAATGATAACCCAAACCTTTGTAATAAAGCCTGATTCAGTTTTTCAGATTTGATTACTGAGAGCATTGAAACTCCCACCTCTCTGTCTTTCCATCTTGCCCTGTATCTGAGCAAGGCAATAATAAAGTCCACATGCTCACTCCCTTAGTGCCAGGGAAGTGCCAACCATACAAGGCTGAAACTCTGTACAGTGTGAGGACTCTCATCCTAGCCCTAGAACCTACCTACAATAAAAGACAAAGCAGTCACTTGTCCTTTCTCTCTCTAACTTTACAGACCTATTTGAGAGCCTCCTCTTCTCTCCCAGGAAAGCCTCATTATATGAGTAATAAACCCCTCTTTTTGCCTGCCATGTGGGATCATCAGTCTCAAAATCTGAACCATATGTTGGTTGGAGGTTTGCTCCTACTGCACACCCTTACATGGTGTAGTCCCCAAACTGACTTTATTGTGGTTATCTATGGGAGTTGGGGAGGAGAATGCTATCAGGCAAGAGCACACTGGAGTCTAATTGGGGCACATGGATGCTTCTTTTCTAACATCGATAAAATTTGCATTTGTCTTTATATTGTTATATGTATGTTTTATGCTTCACAATTAATACAAGAAAGATAATGCAAAGGGATTACAAACACAACACCTGAGATATTGTTACTCATCAGAGCAAGGCAGATGGCTACCCCTGAAGAAACGGACACACAAGTCTTCGAAATTACATTTCACAAGCTCACTGGTAGTTCCACTGATGTATGATGATGATGAAAATGATTATGATTATTAGAAGAATACATGAGTATTATGTATGGTATTAAATATTTTAGAACAAAACTGTTTTTTAAGAATGAAGCAAGTTGTTTTGTTACAAAGCATAAAAAGCTTATAAGGAAGTAACCGGGGATTTTGGGGAGTAAAATTGAAGTTACAATTTGGACTCCATAATAACATTTGTGATTTTGTATTTTTTTCTATATACTACAGTGGAAATGATATTTTGAATGAAAGCTGCACATCATTTTAGCTATCATTTCTAACAGAATAAACATGTTTAGTATGCTCATTTAATACTACCACAGAGAAAGGGACAACTAGTTATCTCAAGTTCTAGGAGTGTGAGACGGGAATACTCATTTTCCAAGATGAGGTTATAATTTGACACCGAGGAAAGCTGAGTCTGACACTGAGAAATCTTATCTCTAATCAGAGATATCTAAAAAGTGAGTAATACAATTCGAATTAGATTATGAAAAATGTTTATTCATAAGCTTCTTGTTTGTGAACTTTTCTTTCGATTCTGCTTTATGTAAAAGCCAGACAGAAACACAACGCTTTTTGCTCCCTCATAGTAGTCTTTATCTCTTTATCCCCTGTATTACATTTCTATTTCATTTGGTAAAGCTTTTATTCAAATTACTGTTTCTATTTTAGTAAAAGAATAAGGTAATGTAACAAAAATTATGATTGGTGTTCAAATTTTAGGTGCAATTTTACTCTCATAAATTTAAATTCTCCTGTGTGCTTCTTTATTACTTTGCACGTTTGAAAATGTGAAAACTTTCCAAACTATGTTTTAGTGTAAGAATATCTTTTAGAAACAATGTATGCTTTCATAATTCCTTTCAGAAGAGAGGGAAATATAAATACATAAATCATAGAAACTAAACTTATACAGGCTGCATATAAAGAGCCAAATCAAAAAATTGTGTCATGATAATATTCCAAGCAATTAATTTGTGTTTCTTAATATTTAACCAACCCCCTCCCCATTAAGTTAGTTGAAAGTAGAAGTTTCCAGAGGACTACCCCCCTTCTGGCTTTGGTTTTAGATACATGAGATTTATGGGGCAGAGTTGGCTAAGAAAAAGACATACAGGTAGATTAGTGACATTGGTATTGGGGTTTTAGCAGTATTTGAAATTTCCACAAAACCAGCAAGGACGTTTTGGTTTCAAATTAAATAAAGACTGTAATCCATGCTCCATCCTCTGCCTGATCACTGGAATTGGAGACAAGATTTCGGACAAGAATGATTAGATAACACTATCCAATAGGAAGACAGGCTCTTGGGCACCAAGACTTCCAATCAGGGAAAAGATTACAAAGGCTAAGCTTTTCCTTCCTTCCTGGGCCAAGCTGAGTTAGGTTAACATGCCTATTGCAGTTACCCACCTGGGCCTCCCAGAATACCCTCCTTTGATTTGGAACCTTGCCCACTCTTTACATCAAACTCTTGGGTAGTATGGGAGTAAAATCGACAATCCTGCCAAACTAATAGGAAAATAGAGTATTTAATTCAAGTTGAATACTATTTTTGAAATATAATGGTCCAGGTACAGTGGCTTACTCTTGTAATCTCAACACTTTGGGAGGCAGAGTGGGGAGGATCACTTGAGGCCAGGGGTTCAAACCAGCCTGGACAACAAAGAAAGACCCTGTCTCTATAAAAAATTTAAAAGTGAGCCAAGCATGCTAACACAAGTTATAGTCCCAGCTACTTGGGAGACTGAGATAGGAGGATCCCTTGAACCCAGGAGCTTGAGGTTAAAGTGAGCTGCTCATTCTTGGGGATAGAGTGAGACTCTGTCTGGAAAGAAATAAAGAGAGAGAGAGACAGAAAGAAAGAGAAAATTTATCACTTCTTGCACACTTGAGTATAGTGCACCTAGAATTATGTGTGGGTACTTAGAATTATGTTTATTTTGCTGAATCATGGTCTTCTAATAAATATTTTATTTTTTTTCAAAGGTGTTACATATTCATTTGTCTTCTCCTAATTTTATTTAAATACAGCAAGACCCACTTGATATTCATATAGCATTACAAAAAAAACTTGTTAGAAACAGTAAGTTGGCATCACGGATAGAATTGTTGCACTATTTTTTCATGTCTTTTATTAAACTCAGTGAATTCAGTCTGTTTCAGACACTGCCTGCAGCTTTTTGGAAAAAAGGACACATGTTTTCATGCATTTTATATAATTTACATTCGGCAAAGATTTAAAAAGTAATTGAGTACAGGTTCATGAAGAAGTTTATATGTAAAAAAAGAGTAGACAGGGAAAGTGGTTCGTGCTAGTAATTTAGAGAAAATCATGCGAATTATGCTTTTAGAACAAAATTTAATGAAATTGTGCTAAAGATATGGTTTATCTAAAGTATTCTGCATAATTTTAAGCCCATGAATACATAAACACAATTATGATTCCAAGTTAAAATGTTCTAGTGTCAAACTTGGTACTGCTGCCAAAATATTAACAGAAAACAGAGTATTTGGCGCATAGAACCTATTGGTATTTTTGAATAATGCTAAAAATTATGGGAAATAGACAATATTTTTCATCATGTAGTAATGTTGGTATTCAGTTTCTGAAATAACAGAAATATAAAATGAAAAGGAGTTATCATAAGCTTTCTCTGCTGATGTTTTAGTGAAAATTATACTGAAAGAATTCTCCATATTACAAATATTCTAGAAGCCTCAGTTTTTAACACACCAATGAACTCAGAACTGAAATGGCTGGCACAAAGATCTTGACTTTCAGAAGAGTCCTTAGTTTATGAATTTTACTGACTTACATTTAAAACGTCAACCTCATACTCTTCTTCTTTTTCAGGATTGAGTTTATAATTACAGCAGATGAAACAACTTAGAAAAGTAGAGGTAGCTGGCTTTTTGCTAGAAGCATGCATTCTAACAACAGCCAGCAATGAAGAGCCATAACTGAAAAACAGACATGAAGGATGAGAACAAAGAAAAAGCACTGATACAGAATTACAAATGCACAGCAACATTTGTAATTTACAATTTAAGGAAATAATTTCACACTCTGCAGTAGCACACATTAACATCTTACCTTGTAATCAAGCAGAAATAAATTACCTTAATAACTCTAACTCGTCATGTAGAAAATTTTAGAAAAATTTGACATTTTCAAGGAAAATGACATATAAATCTCCAAATTTGAATTAAATAACTTACATACTCTTCTAATTCTTCAGAACCATGTATTTTTTGAGTCAAATGTTCTATGATAATCTAAGTATACGGGGATGTTGTTTTTGACTTGCATTCAGTTCTTATGTCTCTCATGATAGGAACTAAGAAAGATTCCTATATGTTTCATGTTCAATGCTTTTTACTTTTGTTTTGGCATTTAAAGATCATGAAGAAAGAACAAAACTTGACAGAAAGAATGACGCTGGAGAATGGTCTAGGCTCATTCACTATATAATTTATTCACTTTCATTAAAATACATTTTGTCATTAAATATATGTGTGTTTTATGGGATATTATTTAAAATATCAGGAATATGTGGATTCGTCTCTTAATTTTGAAGGATGTTTAACAAATCATGTGGCCGGGCGCGGTGGCTCAAGCCTGTAATCCCAGCACTTTGGGAGGCCGAGACGGGCGGATCACGAGGTCAGGAGATCGAGACCATCCTGGCTAACACGGTGAAACCCCGTCTCTACTAAAAAATACAAAAAACTAGCCGGGTGAGGTGGCAGGTGCCTGTAGTCCCAGCTACTCGGGAGGCTGAGGCAGGAGAATGGCGTAAACCCAGGAGGCGGAGCTTGCAGTGAGCTGAGATCCGGCCACTGCACTCCAGCCCAGACGACGAGCGAGACTCTGTCTCAAAAAAAAAAAAAAAAAAAAAAAAAAATCATGTGGTAAGCTGAATGCCTTCCCCAAACTCTCCGCACCATGATTCCTTGAATCTGTGAATATATTAGGTTACATAACAAATGGGATGTGCAAATATAATTAAGTTTATGAACCTTAAATAGAGAGATTATCCTGCATTGTTCTGTGGACACCATTTAACCACATAAGTCCTAAAAAGGAGAGAACATTCCCTGGCTGTTATAAGAGAGGAATGGCAGTAGAATTCAGAGAGATTCAAACTATGAGAAAGACTTGCTGGTTTGAAGATGCAGGGACAGCATGATGAAGAACGCAAGTGGCATTAATTTGCTGACAGAGGCTACTGCTGGACGGTGGCACCTCAACCCTGCAACTCCAAGAAAAATGAATTCTGCCAACAACCTAAGGAGCTTGGAAACAGACTCTCCCAGAGCCTTCAGATAAGAGCCCTGCACAGCTGACATTGATTTTGGCCTTGTGAGACCCAAAACAGAAAAACTAGCTGAATGCACCTCAACTTCTGACCTACAGAGCTATGAGAAAAATAAATATAGATTGTCTTAAGTCACTAAATGTCTGGTAATTTGTCATAGCAGCAAAACAAATATAAGCCGTTACACATTTATATTTTTTCAAAAGACAGTCACATTTCAATGATGTGGATACTTAAACTGTGTGGAATGCTTAATTACTTAATAAAGCCAGAAAAATTAACTTGTTCTTCAGATTGTGGTACCCAAGGTACATAGTTTTTCACCATGACTCTGTATTGATTCTGTTTCTACAAATGAGAACAGAAATATTTGCCATAAAAAATCTCTTATAAAGAAACTCAGTGACAGATAAAAAGGAAAGACAACCATAAGTTAATTTTACTCAGCAAGTTATGAGGTTAATGTCTAGAGGCCTTATAATGATATAACTCCATATCAATACCATCAGTAGTACTTACAGATATTATAATCAAAGAATATCAGATAGAAGAAAATATTTTAGTTAAAAGATATTTGAAAATAATGGGAAATGAGAATCTAGAAGAACTAAATATTAAAAGAAATCTATTGACAAAATCATTTTATTTTAGAATACATGTGGCTAAAACGTATGTACCTCCTGAATTTCCAAAGATATGTGTTTGTTTATCTAGCTCTTTCTGCTCCTCACAAACACATGCAACACATAATCCATTCCATTTGTATTCTATTTTTCTTCAGAATTGTGTTGAAAAAACCTTACATATACATGGAAAAAATAGCTGTTAAACTGAAATCTGTAATTCATAGGTCATGGATTAAGACAATTTTCTTTTCATATCCTTTCTCATTTTATTCTAGATGAGGTTTAAAGAAAATACTGGATAAGTTAAATCATCTGTTGAATATTTTAGATCCTTCAGTCCTATCTACGTATATTGAAGTAGGGAATTGCACTGTGTATTGTGTGTTTCCATGTCTTTCTTCATGCAGTTGATCACTACAAGTCACGTACTGTGCTCTTTTCATTCTGCTAGGTTTTGTGCTCAATATTGTATAATAGGTGTTACAGCCCTCTTTCCTTCAGATAAAAGATAGTTTTGTAAAATTTAGAGATCTGTCAAAGACCCTTAATTAATCAGTGGTGGAACACATGTTTGAATCCAGAATCATCTTATTTCAGAATATATGCCTTTTCATCTATGAGTAGTTATATGTCTCATAGGAGAGTCTTAAACAAGCAAATGAAATTTTCCTTTTCCAATAAAATGCTAAAGTTTTTATAGTAAAGGAAGCTGTTTTATGCAATCAATTCTAATCAACTGATTAGCAAAGTATGGAGAAAAATATTACCTGGCATCATTCATGGTAAACAAGCTATGATGCATTTCCTAAAATCCTGAAAAATAAAATAATCTCATTAGTGTGTTTAAACCATTTTAAATACCTGTGATATAAATCCATTTTGCACAATTTAAATTAAGATATTACAAGTTCTCAGTAAATAAACATTAATGAGTATGCATAAGTATTATCAATTCAGTTTACTACTTTTATATGTATTAAGATAAAAGTGTAAACAATTATTCCTAATGAGTTTAATGAACCTTTTAAAAAATTTTGTACAGATTTCTTATGTGTGCTTAAAACATTATGAAAGAGTTGTTGATATGCTAGAAATAAAATATAATTAAGAAATGAATTATATTAATGTATAAAATATTTCCACATCTTGAGTTAGCAGTATAATTTAAAACTTGTTTTTCCACCAAAAGAAACATCAAAAAGCTTACAGCAAAATAATATAGTAGGGTATCCTGGAAGCCAAGAGAAAAATAGATCAAGAGTGAGATGTGGTCAACATTTCAAATGTCATCAACATAGTGAATAATATATAGACCAAGGAAGAGCCACTGTATTGAGCTAAATGGAACTCAATGGTGACTTTGAAAAGAACAGTTTCAGTTGTAGGGTAGATTTGAAAACCACAATAGAGAAAAGTTATGAGAGCATAGACAAACGGGGATGAACAGGATATAGTTAAGTATAGACAAGACCCTGGAATTTTTCTTGTAAGATACTACAGAATAATTGGTCAGTGTATGGAAAAGGCAGGATGAAGAAACCTTGTTTTTCTAAATAAATTAATAATTTAAAACATATTAGAAAAACACTGTTATAAGCTATGGTGATTTTTAATTTTTATATTGCTTATATTTTTAGTAAAATATTTCCAATTTTATTTATTTTATTTTATTTTATTTTTTACTTTGAGATAGAGTCTCTCTATGTTGCCCAGGCTAGGGTGCGAGTGGAACAATAATGGCTCACTGCAGCCTCAACCTCCTGGGCTCAAGTGATCCTGCTACTTCACCCTCCCAAGAATTTGGGACTACAGTCGTGCACCACCAGGCTCAGCTAATTTTTAATTTTTTGTAGATATGGGATCTCACTGTGTTGCCCTGACTGGTTTTGAATTCCTGGGCTCAAGTGATCCTTCTCCCTTGGCCTCCCAAAGCGCTAGGATTGCAGGCACAAGCCACTGTGCCAAGCCCTCCAATTTTATGTACTTTAAGTGCAAGTGCATTTTACACTTTAGTTTTTTACACCACTGTCAGGAGAAAAGCTATGTAAAAAGTCTTGATTGAATCAACATCATAACTGACTTTGCTCAAATTATGAAAAACTATTCATAATAAAAATATTTTTGTTTTCTTTTTTATCTAAACATTGGTTCAGAAAGTGCAGGCCCCAAGCCTTGGTGACTTACACATAATGTTGGGCCTGTGGGTGAACAGAAGTCAAGAATCAAGGTTTCGAAAGCTCAGCCTAAATTTCAGAAGTTGTATGGAAATGTCTGGATGTCCAGGCAAAATTTTGCTGCTGGGGCAGAGCCCTCATGGAATATCTCTGCTAGGGCAGAGCAGAAGGGATATGTGGGGTCAGAGCTCCAACACAGAGTCCCCAGTGGGGCACTGCTTAGTGGAACTGTGAGAAGAGGTCCACCGTCTTCCAGACCCAAGAACTGTAAATCCACCAAAAGCTCGAACTGTGTCTCTGGTAGAACTACAGACACTTGACATTAGCCTATGAAAGCAACAGGAAAGAGACTGTACCCTGTAAAGTCACAGGGGCAGAGCTGCCCAAGACCTTAAGAAACCACTTCTTACATCACTGTGATGTAGATGTGAGACATGGAGTCAAAGGAGATCATTTTGGAGCTTTAAGATTTGACTGCCCCATGGGATTTTGGACTTGCCACTGGATTTTGGACTTGCATGGGACTTGCATCAATCCTCCATAAAAATTGAAGGATTACAGTATATATTTGATATAAGTATATATACACACATATATAAGTATATAATTTTAATCTTATTATATGACATACAATTACATTGCTGATTATATCCACGCTAATTCATAAGAGGCATTTTACAGCTTACATACATTATCTTACACAAGTTCCTGGGTACTAATTCTAGTTCCACACATATTTAATCTATGTATTTTTATCAAAAGAAGGCATTGTGACAGGAAATAAGGAACAGAAATAGCATTAATAGTCCTTATCCCAACCAGCTTACTTTCTAATTAAAAGACAAACTTAGTCTATAGTGATCATAAATATTAGGAAGAAAATGATAAATGCAATGAAAAAATGATAAAAATTTTTAAAGTGATAAATAAAGGAGATGTTATGGTATCTTAATGTTGAAAGAAAGAAATATTTCAGAGTGTTAATGTGAGAAAAGACAACAAAGTAAAGAATATGATAAGAAAAAGTTCAGAAGTAGGAAAGCACAATATATTTGTGAAATATTTACAGTTTGGATGGAACATTGGTTGGAAAGGAGTAGGAAACAAAGTTAAAATTGTAGGGTGGGATCATACTGTGGAGCAGCTTTAATGTCAAGGTGATTCATTGTATAACGTTTATCTGAGTACCAGTAGATAAAGTAAATAAATTTATTTTAAGCATGTTAATCAAAATTTACATTGCTCAAATGTTCACTGAAGAGAAATATACTCTATATTTTTGTAATGTATATGTCAAGTCTTATTATTTGGTATGTCCTAACATGTTATATGCCAGATTTATCTTATTTTCAAGTTCAGAAGTACATTTATTTAAAGTAGGATGTTTTATCTCTCGATTAGCTAGAATGACATTTTGATCACAAGTTTTGTTTTTTTTTTTTTTGTATCATGGATTGTATTCATTAAGCTTTTAACAGGAGAAAGAAGGAATGTAGTAAACAGAGTAAAATCAATTATAACTCAATTCAGCTCTTGAAATTTTCTAGAATACTTGTACAACATAAAATTCATAACCCTAGAAATTTCTTCTCCTTAGAGTATATATATATTAATTTGAGCTGTTCCGCTACAGCTTTCTTATAATAGCTCCTCCACCCACGACAGTCCTTGTTAAGACTAAGATCTGAATTACTGTAGGCTTAATTCTCCTTCAAACCAAGGAAAAGCATTTTTTTCTTTACATTTACAGAGCAGTTAACTGAATTCTGTATATTTTATTTCCTTTTGACGCATAACTCCAAAAGAAAGGAAGATGTCCCATGCTTTCCACAAAATAATGACTCAGAGTTAAAGCTGTCTTCTAAGTAATATTATATAAGTAATTTTTTCAAAAATATATTACTTAAAATATTAGACCATCTGTTTGAAAAATTTAAGGCAATAATTTCAACACATAGGAAATTAGTAATTATCTATAAAAATGCTGCATGCAAAATTGAACCAATGATGAAATAGAATAATAAATCAACATCCCTGAAAATAAATGAATTACTAATCCAAATGCTCACTTCCTTCCTCTCCTTACCTCAAAGATTTCTGAACAAGATAGATGTGTTTCAGGTTAGCATTACTAGACCTTTAAGATATTTCTTCTGAATTGTACACAAGATACTTCACAGAACAGAAAAAGAGAGAATTTCCCTCTTATCATTTTTAACAACATTATTGAAGTGACATGCAATAAACCACAGCAATTTAAATCAAAATTGTGACATTTGTTTATACCCTGAAACAGTCACTATAATCAAGATATTGAGCAAATTCATCTCACCACAAGTTTTTGCTGTCATTTTGCAATTCTTCCTTGCATCTCTTTCCTAGATCTTCTGCTAGCATTGATCTGTTTTCTGTCAATACAGATTTGTTTGTATTTCATGGGATCTAGGTAAATAGAATTATGCAGTAGGTACTCTTTTGGGGATCTAACTTCAATTCTGGATCATTATTCTGATATTCATCCATGTTGTAGCCTGTATCAACAGTTACTTAATTCTGTTGCTGAGTAGTGTCCTAAATGTGAGGATATACTACAACTCGATTTGGTTTTGTCTTAAATTCATAGTCATTTTGTGTTGTCTCCAGTTTGGAGCTTTTATGAATAAAGTTTCTATGGATAAGTGTTTTACACAATTACCCTATGAGGGTTTTTTGTTTATTTATTTATTTTATTATTATTATTATTTTTTGAGATGGAGTCTCGCTGTTGTAGCCCGCGCTGGAGTGCTATGACGCGATCTCGGCTCACTGCAACCTCCACCTCCCGGGTTACAGGCATCTGCCCCCACGCCTGACTAATTTTTGTATTTTTAGTAGAGACGGGGTTTCACCATGTTGGCCAGGCTGTTCTCGAGCTCCTGACCTCAGGCTATGCACCCACCTCGGCCTCCCAAAGTGCTGGGATTACAGGTGTGAGCCACCACAACGGGCCTGTTTCTTTATTTTTATACCTGTAATTTATAGATGAGGAATTGAGTCTCACATATGCAACAGGTTAATTCTTCACCTATAGGTTAACCAAAACTATTCAATTAATAAAGAATGAATAGTGATTCAAAATCATGTCTGTTTAACTTCAAGAAACATCCTTTACTATTTATCTTCATTGAACCAGTGAAAAGAAATTATCAAAAGTAACTTGTAATGTGAAATATTTAGTCAGGTCATGATACTGCTGTGAACAGAAGGACATCATTTCAACCATGGTTATTCTTAACTTCTGAGACAGATTAATTTTTCACAGCTCCCAAGATTCCAGTTATTAAATATAGAATGCAAAATATGTCAGCATTATGGTTTAAATTAAATTTTAAAGTGCAAGAAACTGTACAAAATAAATATATAATGAAGTACCATCATTTAGGCTCAACAATAATGACATATTCAGGGTGAATAAAAGAAATAATGATAAAAAGAAGTTTACATTGTCACTATGTGAGAGTAGATGAACAAAGCCAAAAGGCAGTCTTAGAAGAAACTAAGACTTTGCATATTTGTATATAAACATTTCCAGTGATTTCAGGCTGTAGATATTAATGTGACCATAATAGATGTGTTTCACATATATATTTCTCCTACCAATATGTTACATTTCAGATAGATTTCCTATTTAGAAGTGTGAAATATTATGCAATTATTGGAAGAATAACAAAAGTGTGAATGTACACACTGAGTCTTGTTTTGTTTTACAGTTTATTCTTATACTTTTCGTTATACATTGTTTGCAGATAATTTATTCCCTGGGAAGTACACAAAATGGAGTTATGGCTGTCTATCTGGAATAGTGTATTTGCCTTTTAGAATGATAGCTTTCATTCCATTAGGGTAAAATTGGTCAAGCCTGTTTAGAAAAGTCAAGAAGAGAACCCTAGAGACCTTTTAGTCACAACTAAGGATGTGATATGGATAAAAGGATATAAAGAAAGGCACAAAATAGAATTATTTCCTTAAGATTAAGCTTTGTTAAAATCAAGTATCATAAGCAAGTGTTCCAAACCAAGGATCAGACTTTCTATCTAAGAATGTGAGGGATTAGCAATCCTTGGATATCAAAGTGGAAGAAAGGTGAACATTAGAGAAATCTGACAATAGGGCTTAGATACTGGACTGAAGTAATGAGAGGCCGTTTGGAGAATGGGAGTGAAGTCAGAAACTCTGGCACTCAGAACAAGAGGACGCACAACGAAAGATCCAGAAACTGGAGAAGTGTCACAGGATATATGGATGACATTTCAATGAATCGAAGTTATGTGGTAGAAACTCAGTTTCAAGAATATTTTGGAATAAGGCAAGGACAAAAGACTTGGGGACTCAAGATCTAAGTGGGGCTAGCAGTCAACTGATACACTGTTGATTAAGTGACCCCAACTCATATATTCTCTGGCTAAAAAGAGAGACAATCCTTCGGAGTCAGGTCCAATAAATTTCTAAATTTTTAAGAAAAAATTAATTTTGACAATCTTGAAGCATAAATACTGCTGAGACTAGGGTTTAATCTGTCCATTATGTGCATAGTCTTAACCAAGATAAAACATATCTCTGGTATCCCTATGCTCAATTATTTGCAGATTGAGGTTGAATTAATGAAACTCTATACAGATCTAGGGTTCTGATCTTGTATAAAATCTGCTCTATCAACTGAGATACTCAGTGCCATATTTGAAATTACTGGAATGTCACATATGCAAGAATTGCATTGTTCACATGAATAGAAATATCCATGAAAAATCTCTACATTTTACAAAATAACTAAATAATAAAAAGTAAAAAGACAGAAGCAAAGCTAGAAGATTTCTATTCTAGGTAAGAAAATCATATCTGAGACTATGGCAGGACTCCTTTTTTTTCTCTAAGGAATGCTCAAGGAAGAGAAAAATGGGTAAAGAGTCCAATATTTATTACATGCTTTCTATGAGCCATAAAAACATAGTTATCTCATCTGTTTCTCACAAAAGCCACAGTGCTCATTACCACTATATTACATATGAGTATCCTGAAGAAGATATTAAGTATCTCATCACATGGGTAACAAAAAATACAGTTCAATTTTAAAATGCATTTATGTCTTTCTAAAGTTTGACTGCTTTAAAATATATCAGACTGCTTGCTTAATTATAAAATTGACTCTAACTGGATCATAGCCATTTATATAACTCAGATCGCAGAGCATATAATAATAACTACGAATATGTCTCTGAATAATTAGATGCAGAATGTACTCCTATATTTAGTTAATATGTTTATGAATCTTTAATTTAGTGCTAATAGTTTCCTTATTACACAGTTCTTTGCTTGGTTTCTTAGTAGTGGTTTTAAATACACTCTAATTTCCTTTGATTAAATATTAAGCTTCTTTATAACAAGACCGTAGGCAATTTATTAATAGTTTGCACAGCACAAGAAATACATTTTTAATTATATTATATTGGATGCATCCCAGTTTCCCTTTTTCAATGTTCTTTACCCCTTTTCTCATTTGTGTCATTTCTCTTAATCTTTTCAGACAGATTGTATAATAATTTTTTTAATAAATTGACATAGATTGTTTATGATTAAGAAATATTAACAATAGTTACATATTTCTATATCTTCTGATCATCATGAATTCATTATGCTATACGTATTTATGGACACAAACTTCATGTTACGCATTCTTCTTGATAACAAAAATGACCAAACTCCTGGATGTAATTCAAGGAGTCTTATTTTACTTGACAGATTCCTGGTTTTATAAAATATGACTTTTGGACAACTTTCATCAGAAAACCTAAAGGGCTTGTTAAAAATGGACACTTCTCGCTCCTGTCCTAGATTGACTGAATTAGAATAAGTCAGAGGAGAACACAAGTCTGCAGTTTTAAAACGACATGGAGGAATTATTACGTACCCAAAAACTTACAGCAAATAATCTGGTAAAAGCCCCTTAAGGTACTGACCCTCCTTGAAGTCAGAAACTTCTTTGAAGAAGTAAACTGTTATGTAAGTGGTCATGTTGGAGAAGCCACATGGCAAGGGACTATAAGCAAGTTCTCAGAGCTGAGTAGCCTCTACTTAAGAAACTAAAACCTTCAGTTCTGCAGCCACCAGTAAATGGATTCTACCAACAAAATGATGGGAACTGGAAGTGGATCTTTACCCCATCAACATCTAATGAGGCTTCTGCTGACACCTAGATTGCACCTTAGTGACATTCTAAAACAGAGGATAGTTAAGCCCAGATAACCTATGCCTGACTTTTGAATGGCAAAAACTGTGACATGATAAATGTGCGTTGTTAAGCCATTAAATATGCTTAAAAATTCAAACATAGAAAATGAATACAAACATGTATAGCTAACAACATATGTTATCACACTGAATACTCCTACAACATAGACACATTTAATATCTACACTTTACTGTGGAGGAGAAAGAATTTTTAAATAAAATATTATATCCATGGTCATATAGCCAATAAGTAGGAGAAGTAACATTTAGTAATATTTGATCCAAAAGTGCCTAAGTCTAGGACCCATTTTCATATAAGACCATTAGGAGACCAAAAGATCAATATAATATGAGACACTTACGGGTGAAGATTTCCCAAAATCATTAATATCCTTCCTAACAATTCTAACAATTTTATGCTTCTGTATCAACAGGCCAATGAAGTGTGTATTTATATATTTAAATTAGGACAAATATATATTATAATGAGAAATTAACATCTATGTCTGTCATCAACTTGCTGGTAGGCAAGCAACTATAAGTGGCTTTTCTAATCTGTGTTGAGATCGACGCTGTGTAGGAGTAAATCCAGGCTCTTGCAAAGTGCAGAGTATGTACATCAGGTAAAACAGCAAGGGATACTAGCTAGTAGTTATTTTCTAGGCCCATGTCTTAGTTCCAATAAGGTGAACCTGTCCGAGTAAAGTAGAAACTCAGCAGGCAGATTGGGATCTACTGGCCCCTGAACATCTTGCCAAGCTATGTAGGCTGACAAGTGCTAGCCTGGAAGTCATGCAGAGTAAATTCTCATTTTGGAAATACCTGAATGAGACTTAGGGACTTGCAGGTTGCAGACTTGTAGGACCCCTCAACTCAAAATCACCCTCTATGCTCAACCCTACATACAGGTCCTTTAGGTACTCTAGATAATAAACTATGATCCATGGACCAAATCTCACTCAACACCTGTTTTTGGATGGCTCATGAGTTAAGACTATTTTTAAATTTGTTTTCTTATGTTTTTTTTTTCTGAGACTCTGTGATATGGTTTGGGTGTGTGTCTCCACCAAATCTAATCTCGAATTGTAATCCCCACAATTACAATTGTCAGAGGGGAGTCCTGGTGGGAAATGAGTGGATCATGGGGGTGGATTTCTCTCTTGCTGTTCTTGTGATAGTGAGTTCTCACAAAAGCTGATGGTTTTAAAGTGTGGCACCTCCCCCCTTGCGGGTGCTCTCTCTCTCTCCTGATGCAGTGTGAAAAAGGTCTTACTTCCCTTTCACCTTCCACCATTATTCTAAGTTTCCTGAGGCTTCTCCAACCATGCAGATCTGTGAGTCAATTAAATCTTTTTCTTCATAAATTACCCAATTCCAGGTAGTCCTTTATAGCAGTGCTATAAAGGACTATTATACTCTGTCAACCAGGCTACAGTGCAGTGGCATGATCATGGCTTACTGCAGTCTCAACCATCCTGGCTCAGGCAATCCTCCCACCTCAGCCTCCCAAGTAGCTGAAACTACAGGCACATACCAGCATGCCTGGCTATTTTTTTTTGTTTTTTTTTTTTGTAGAAACGGGGTTTCATGATCATGATATTGCCTTGGCTGGTCTCGAACTCCTGGGCTCAAGTGATACTCCATATTTGGCCTCCCAAGGTACTGGAATTACAGGCGTGAGTCAGGCACCTGGCCAATATTTAAAATAGTTTTTTTGGTAATAAAAAAGAATATTACTTTATGACAGGAAAACTATATTGCATTCAAATTTCAGTGTCCACAAATAACATTTTATTGGAATACAGTCACACTTAATTTGTTTATCCACTGTGTATGGCTGTTTTCCTGCTACAATCACTGTGTTGAGTAGTTTTGAGAAACCTGATGGCCCACAAAACTACAAATATTTGCTATGTGGCCTTTTCCAGAAGAAAATTGTTGACTTCTCTTCCAGATCATCTCTGGTCGGAGACTGGGGCCAAACCATATTTCTAGACTTAATTTTCACTTGTTTAGCAATTGAAAGGGATATAGTCAAGAGACTAAAATCCTTTTTACTTCTAATTTGGTGGAATTAAGGTAGAGAGGTAAATACATCAATTATAACTTACACGTTTAACAAAATATGCAATTTCAAAGTATTCAGGAAACTCTCCCTCTAAAACATACACACATATACACACATGCATACACATACACAAAGAAGTGACAAACTAATACATATTTTAATAGTGAGTTCAAGTGAGAATAACATTAGCTCATGAATATAAATTATGTTAAGTTTACGTGATAAGTAAATTGACATAACTGTACTTACTATATTTTTATGGAAAATACTCTAAACCTGAGAAAATTATTCATAACACTTAATACATCCTTTGAAAGAACATGTGTGAATATTCTGTACAAATGATTTCCTCCATTAGGTTTGAAGAATACAAATTTTCCAATATTGGAGGAAAAAATAGAATCATACTAATGTTTGAATATCTATACATCTCCATCATTAGTGGTATTTAGAAAAAGTCATTTGTGTTCAAATATTCCCAATGGTAGTTTTTGCTAATTAGTGAAAGATTGCTTAAGAAAATTATAAATATTATACATGAATAGATATGTTTATCTATCTAAAAACTCAACCAAAATGTAACCAAAAATCAGTACGTTCAAAACACACCAAAAGTTTCCTACATGAAGAGAATATTTCTTGCTTGTCTACAAGCTTTTATAATTTTCTTGTAAAAATGTCTCATTATTATAGATTTAAAAAGTTATTCTTAGTCTCTCTCAGTCCTTTAAAACAAATATCTATTGTCTGTCATGGAACTGAGTCATGGAAAGTTTAACGTATTTTTTCAACCTCTCCAAACAACACTGACTCTTAAAAATATACTGAAGTATCTCTGTAATTATTTAAAAAATTGATACTAAAGTAAGGCCTAAAGTGCATTTTTAAAAATGATTATTTTTACTAAGACAAAATATAAAAATGAACTTAAACAGTTGTTGAAGACATTTTGATAATTTCAAATAATTTTAGTAAAAAATTAAGTAGAGGTTGAATTCCTATGTTGATATTCCAAGTAAAGTAAATTTTGTGTCACCCCACAAAAAAGAAAAAAAGATTTTGTTTTGTCTCTCAAACAAATCCTCCACGCACTATGAATGTTCCTGAAAGACGTAGAGTTTCATTACTTAAGAAGAAATAGCTAGTCTGGAAGAATTGGCTTGTGGTAGATGAGCTTCTGGGAGTTTGTGAAGATAATTCTAACATGAATACTAATGAGTGAGAATACAGAGAAAATCAAGGAAAGTTCCAACGTCATCAAAGCTCTATGGATTCATGATTTGAACGGCCAATTATCTCTTTTATTTAAGAGCAAAGCCAAATTGTGCAAATTATAATCCATATTCATTACTGTCCTCTAGGGAAATGGTTGAAATCCCAGCCTCCTATTTTGAATGGCTTCCTTTTGTCACAGAGATATTCTCCTGGAAAAGTTATGTCTTACTAGATGACAGTAATTCACATAATGTCCTCACACACATAAGAAGATCAGATTTGGCCCTGGGAAAATTATAGTTATTTTCCTGGAGAAAATATTCCGCCTTCTTGAATTAACTTACATTTAGAAAATGGCAACAACAATAAACCAATTCGATTGTTGAGGTGTCAGAAACCACTTTTGCTATGCAGATATTAAAATTTGGGGTAAATATTCATATACCATGGTCATTGTTATCCAGAAGGCATAAGAACACTTAAATGTGCAAGATATAATTTTAGTTCTTAGGATTTGTCTTCTACCTTTGTGCACACATTAACATTGGTAAAGTAAGGTGAAGCATTGCTTATATAATCATTTAAAAAGGTTATAGATATTGTTTTAAGCTTCAGTTTATTTAATCAGACAAATTTTTCATTTACTTAAGTGAACATTATAATCTCAATTCCAGCTTTTATGTTTTAAACATAGAATGGCAATATGTGCCAAATGATTTTGAATCACATTCTAGATACATGATAATTTTATTCTGGTGACCTAAGCAATCCTAACTCTTTTGCAGTGCAGCAGAGTACAGGCTTTAGATTCAATACCATTTTTCGGGGGAAGTAAGAAAATCTGCTTTGCGTTTAAGACTATGATGTAATGTCTCACATTTGCAGATTATTTAAAATGAAAAACAGGTTTTCACCACTTGGAAGCTTGTATTTTCAGTGGTATTCATGACAGGCAAAGCACATTTGAAGAAAAAGTATATATATGTATACATAAAAATATGTATGTATATATTTATATATTTATGTATATAACTTTCAACTGGTGGGCCTGATCAGAGCAGGTGACATTAAATAATTAACAAGTTCTCTTTCCAAACCGCACACCATGCTTTAATTAACATCATTCCTTAAAATAAGGGGTTGTTTACCAATGCTGCCTCTGCAAGCTGATTGCTGCTCACAAAAAAACCTCTGAGACATGACTATGCCCAAGGGATTGCTCTCATTTCATTGTTTGTAATAACTACAAACAAAGAGCTGCAAAAGCTCATCTCGCCATGAGGCATCCTGACAATCTGCCAGTTTAGTCACCAATAATAATGAGACTGGCACCAGCAATAAGCTCAGTGCTAATCTAATGAGGGCCTGTTTCATTCCCCCATTGATATTGCAGCAGCTGCTAAGCACCCGATGTTTAGGACATACAAACAAGAGGTGTGTCTCCAACTAGTTGAAAGATAATTACCCCCACAATATGGCCTTGATAGCACACACAAGTAGCAGCGCCGTCTTATTTTTCTGCAACATTTCCTAGAGATAGAATATCTTGTCAAGAGTACAAAACTAATGAGGTCATCTGCCTATGCTAAGCTTGAAAAGGGCTCAATTAGTTGTTATTGTTGCTGGTGGGGTTTTGTTGTCACTGTTTTCTTTTTTTTTCCCTCCAGTCATCCATGCAGATATGAACATACATGTGATTTACAAACTTGTGTATATAAGGACCATGTGATGTCACTTCCTTCACTTAGTTCCTGGGGTGAATGCAATTATGAACAGATGGGCAAATGACATGATTCCACTGCTAATGAACTTCCCTACTGAGGAAGAGGACAGTGCATTACCCTTTTGTACTTCAGACTCTTAATTATCACTTTTTTTTTCCAGTGTGAATATTACACATGCAAACATCTTTGAATTTAAGTCATGTTGATGGAGCATTATGGACATCATTAACTGCCTCTGTTCTGGTTGGGAAGCAACAAATGCTTCTGAATGCTGCAGAATAAGACATCTAGTATGGGCAGAATTGTCATACTGTATTCTAAATTAATCGCCTGTAAGTGAGATCTTAGTAAGCATGTCATTTGTTTGTTAAAGAACAAATGTCAGAAAGATCCTTTAATTCTGTGTATTTTACAAGAGAAGGAAGGGCAAAAATGTAACTAAAAGCATTCTGCTCAAGGTGGGGACATTTTTTGCATGCTTCAATGCATGTGTTAGAAGTTAACTGATCCTTTAATTTAGCCATAGTTATAATCAAGTACAGCTAGCATTAGAAATTATTCATAATACACTTATAATTTTTTAAAACAGGTCTAAAATCTTTTCCTGACAAGATATCATAATTACCCTGTCAGTAGGCCAAGATAATTGGATCATTTCCATAGTATTCAGAGAGGGGTGTTATGAAACCCGGATCATATCCTTATCCTAAATATCCAAAGGATAGAGGGTTCTACAAAAATATATCGATTAATGAACATTCCTCATATACCTAAGCAAATCAGATTTATGGGTCTATTTTAGATACTCTAGATAATACTTCAGTTTAGGAAATGGCTTGGTTTGCCTGTGTTAAATTCAAGCTCCTATCTAAAGCTTTGCGTGTTTGAAGCCCCGGGATGAAATGTTGTGTTCTTGCATATTAATGACATGCTACATCTTATGTTCCTCAGATTTAGGACTGACATTTATCAAATATAGATACAGATCACTCAGTTACATTTGAATTTCAGGTACAAATAATTTTTAGTATAAGTGTGTTTCATGCAAAAATTTTGACATGCATATACCAACTTTGTATCTGAAATTCATATTTAATTTAGTGCCCCATACTTTATCTGGGAACCTTACCCAGAATAAAAAGAGTATGTTTCCTTTTTCAGGTTGGTTATCTAATTTTTAGTGTTAACATCACGTAGAATTAAAGAGAAACATCATTATTCCTTAATTATTTAGCATCAGTCATTTATTTTGGGATTTTATATGTTTCTAGATTACTTAACTCGCTGTACTTTCTTAATTTGAGCTGATTATTAACAATTCCTCAACTGGAGAAGATAAAAATAAAACGAACAATTTCTTTGTGGGGACAATGTCAAAAATGAAGCCTAGTTTGCTGCAGATACAGAAGAATGAATACTGGGAGGTGAATCATGAGTTCTGATGCCACCATACCCATTTATTGTGCATCCTTAGACAAATCAATAAACTTCTCTGAGACCCATCTTTCTTATTAATAAAATAAAATAGGTTAATTTAAAACATTTTAATATTTTATTGATTTTAAAATAGTATTTTTTAATTATAGTAAATCCACCCAAAAGATATTTTGTTCCATTTGGCCTTAAAGACGACAGAAAAACATAAGCTGGTTGCCTCATCTCAAATTGTTTAAATCTGACAATAAAAAATTATTGTACATTTTTTTCTGTTATATGCTATGGAACTGATAACATAAGCCATTGTGTTATTTTTCCATTTCTGTAATAACAAAGTACAGTGGGCCCTGTGTATCTGAAGGTTTCCTATCCACAGATCCAACCAACTATGGATCAAAAATATTTGGAAAAAAAAAATAACAATTCAACAATAAAACTACTACAATTGAAAAAGTAATACAGTATAACAACTATTTACACAGCATTGACATGGCATTAGATATTACCAGTAATCTAGAGAAGATTTAAAGTATACCAGAGAATGTGAGTAGGTTATATACAACTACTAAGCATTTTACATAAAGACATAAGCATTTATTGATTTTGGCATCCACAGGGATCCTGGAATCAATCCCCCATGGATACCAAGGGACTACTGTGCCACAAATTTAGTGACTTGAGGCAACACACGTTATTATCTTATACTTCCAGAAGTCAGAACTTTGAAATGGATTTCATGGGGCTAAAATCAAGAATTCTGAAGAATTTAGTTCCTTCCGGAGATTCCAGGGGAAAATCTATTCCCTCGCCTTTTTTGGCTTTTAGTTGCTACCTGCATCCCTTGACTCATGACTGCTCCCTTCATCATCAAATGTGGTTGGGTGATGTCTTCAAATCTTTCTCTGACTCTAATGTCCCTGCCTTTCTTGTAGAGGGACCCCGCGATTACATCAGGCCTACCTGGCTAATCCAGGATAATTTTCCCATTTCAAAACTCTTAATCACATCTTCAAAGTCTCTTTGCTGTATAAGGTAACATATTAACTGGCTTCGGAAATCAGGGTGTAGCAATCTCAGAGGGCCATTATTCTACATATCACAGGCATTTATTCACAGATTCAGTCAACACATCAGTTATTCATTTCATTTATAGTTGCTAAACACCAAAGATTTTTCAGACAATGGACTTGCTTATAAAGAGACATGGATAATACATAGAATTAGTGCCCTAAAAAATCTCAGTGGAAGAGACTGATAGAGAAGCTGACAATTAAATTATAGACAATTAGGACTAGAAGTCATGTGATGATAATGGAAGACACCTAACTCATTCTGAAAGATGGAATGATGAAAGAAATACTATCAGAAGGTGGGACTATCTAAGGTAAGCTATGGAGGGTAAGAGTGGGCTTGGGTAGGAGATTCACTAAGAGAGAACAACATGAGCAAAGGCAAAGTCACAAGTAGGTTTCTTAAAGATAATAGAAAGTAATTAGATATGGGCATATACACTGTAGAGAGGTGAGTAGTGATCAATGAAGCTGAAGCCGAAATCAAAGTTCTAGATCATAGTGGGCTTTATATATGTTAAGGAGAAGGCACTGCAAGCATTGAAACAATTCAACCAGAGAAGTACATGATCAAGTGTGCCTTTAAGGAAAATGGGTATTGTTGTATGACAGTGAGTCAGCCTAGAATACAGGTAATATAAATATTGTTGTGGATCACATATGAGATTGACACTATTTTAGGCAGTGGTAATAAATATGGAGAGTAGAAGGTGTATTTCAGTGAGACAGGCACAATTGTATTTCAGGAGCAATTGAGTATAAAGATCAAAAGTCTTGATGAAAAGTTTTTCCATACTTATTTGGTTAAATAAAAAGAGTTCCATTTGTGAAAATATAGAATACGGAGAGAATATATTGTGGTATAAAGATGATAAGTTTAGTTTTTATTAGTCTAAAATTAGGGTGCTAAGAAAATTATAAGTTGAGTTGTTTGGTAGACGATTAAATTTATAGTGTCTAAGGTTCTTTGTAAAAGTCAGCATTAGAAATATGGATTTGAAATTTATCTAAATACAGATAATAGAAGCCATGATAATAGATGAACTATTCCAGGAAACACTGTTAGAGTAAAAAAGTCATGAAAAATGAATAGAAGGATATGATGAAAACTAATTATCTAAAGGACAGACAGAGTCCATAAAACAGATTGAAAAAGACAGGCCAGCTGGTTAGAGGGAAAACAAATTGAGACTAAATCATGAAAGGAGGGAGTTTTAAGGACCATAGAGTGATCAAATCAAGTATGATAAAAGCTAATAAATATTGAATGTGATTTAGAAACTAGAGGCCATTGCTGACCTTGCCAAAAATAAGACCTTATTTACAATGAACAGATAATACAGTTGAAGAGATGATATAAAGATTAAGGATGTTACATACACGCATGTGCATATTCACATGCACAAAGTATATAATCACATGAAGTTGGGTTAGCCTATAAATGACACCTTTACCTGATCTTCCAGTTTTAGCATTGTGTTTTATTTATCAAGTGGCTCAATGGACACAGATTTAAATGAGCTGTTTTCTCTTTTTCTCTGTCATTTCAGATTATGGTAAATTATTTCCTCATTTCTGAAAATCATAGGTGTATCTACTACTGGGAAAAACATGAAAAACATAATGCAGTTGCTTCTTTCAAAAATATTCATTTTAGTTAAAAACACTTGGACAAGACATGAAGCTTCAATGAGAATTTTATTATTATTTTTTGACCCAAGGATTTTCTAAAACTAAAACATTAGAATTTTTTCTATGCTTTTAAAATTTTTAATTCTTTTATTTCAGTAGGTTTTGGGGGAACAGGTGGTGTTTGGTTACATGCATAAGTTCTTTGGTGGCGATTTCTGAGATTTTTGTGCACCCATCACCTGAGCAGTGTACACTGTACCCAATGTGCAGCCTTTTATCTCTCACCATCCCCCACCCTTTCCCTTGAGTCCTCAAAGTCCAGTGTGTCACTCTTATGCCTTTGCAACCTCATAGCTTAGCTCCCACATATGAGCGAGAACATACGATGTTTGATTTTCTGTTCCTGAGCTATTTCATTTAGACTAATAGTCTCCAATTCCATCCAGGTTGCTGCGAATGTCATTATTTTGTTCCTTTTTATAGCTGAGTAGTATTCCATGATGTATATACATATGTACATATATATACATACACACACACACACACACACATATATATATATGTATAAATAAACACATTTTCTTACCCACTCATTGATTGATGGACATTTGGGCTGGTTCCGTATTTTTGGAATTGCAAATTGTGCTGCTGTAAACATGAGTATGCAAGTATCTTTTTTGTATAATGACTTCTTTTCCTCTGAGTAGATACCTAGTAGCAGGATTGCTGGATCAAACTGTAGATATACTTTTAGTTCTTTAAGGAATCTCTACAGTGTTTTCCATAGTGGCTGTGCTAGTTTATATTCCCATCAACAGTGTAAAAGCATTCCCTTTTCATCACATTCACGCCAACATCTATTATTTTTTGATTTTTTGATTACGGCCATTCTTGCAGGAGTGAGATGGTATCGCATTGCGGTTTCAATTTGCATTTCCCTGATAATTAGTGATATTGAACATTTTTCCATGTGCTCATTGGCCACTTGTTTATCTTCTTTGGAGAATTGTCTATGCATGTCCCCCCCCTTTTTTTTGTAATAGAGCCTTGCTCTGCCACCCAAGGTGGAGTGCAGTGGCACAATCTCAGCTCACTGCAACCTCTGCTCCAGGGTTCAAGCCATTCTCCTGCCTTAGTCTCCTTAGTAGCTGGGACTACAGGTGCATGCCACCACACTCACTTAGCCCACTTTTCGAAGGGATTGCATGTTATTTTCTTGCTGATTTGTTTGAGTTCTTTGTAGATTCCGGATCTTAGTCCTTTGTCAGATATACAGATTGTGAAGATTTTCTCCTACTCTCTGGGTTGTCTGTTAACTCTGCTGATTATTTCTTTCTCTGCACAGAAGCTTTTTAGTTTTGTTAAGTCCCATCTACTTATCTTTGTTTCGTTGCATTTGCTTTTGGGTTTTTGGTCATGAAGTCTTTGCTTAAGACAATGTCTAGAAGGATTTTTCCGATATTATCTTCTGGAATCTTTATGGTTTCAGGTCTTAGATTTAGGTCTTTAATCCATCTTGAGTTGATTTTTGTATAATGTGAGAGATGAGAATCCAAATTCACTCTTCTACATGTGGCTTGCCAATTGTCCCAGAATTATTTGTTGAATAGCGTGTCCCTTCCCCACTTTATATTTTTGTTGGCTTTGTTGACCATCAGTTGGCTGTATTTGGCTTTATTTCTAGGTTCTCTATTCTGTTCCATTGGACTATGTGCCTGTTTTTATACCACTGCCATGTTGTTTTGGTGAATA
This sequence comes from Colobus angolensis palliatus, assembly GCF_000951035.1. Lineage (NCBI taxonomy): Eukaryota > Metazoa > Chordata > Mammalia > Primates > Cercopithecidae > Colobus > Colobus angolensis. The sequence goes on along the minus strand of NW_012119376.1, from coordinate 4,133,801 downwards.
TGACCTTATAGTATAGTTTGCAGTCAAGGTACTTGATGGCTCCAGATTTGTTCCTTTTGCTTAGTATTGCTTTGGCTATGTGGGCTCTTTTTGGTTCCACATGAATTTTAGGATTGTTTTTTCCAGTTTTGTAAAGAATGATGGTGGTATTTTCATGGGAATTGCATTGAATTTGTAGGTTGCTTTTGGCAGTACGGTAATTTTCACAATATTGATTCTACCCATCCATAAGCATGGGATGTGTTTTTATTTTTTAAGTCATCTATGATTTTTTTTCAGCAGTGTTTTTTAGTTTTCCTTGCAAAGGTTTTTCTAATTTGTAAGTATTTTACTTTATTTTTATTTTTTGCAGCTATTGTGAAAGGGGTTGAGTTCTTGATTTGATTCTCAGCTTGGCTGCTGTTGGTGTATAGCAGAGCTACTGATTTGTGTACCTTAATTTTGTCTCCTGAAACTTTGCTGAATACATTTACCAGTTCTAGGAGCTTTTTGGATGAGTCTTTAGGATTTTTTATGGTTAGCAAAGTTTGAGCCTAAGTTCCAAAGCTGTGGACACTAGAAAATTGGATTATATCATCAGCAAACAGCGACAGTTTGACTTCCTCTTCACTGATTCGGATGCTTTCTTGTCTGATTGCTCTGGCTAGGACTTCCAGTACTATGTTGAATAGAACTGAAAAAGTGGAGATCCTTGTCTTGTTCCACTTCACAAGGGGAATGCTTTAAACTTTCCCCTGTTTTTGCTAAAATAAAGCTATGCTAATATTATTCTCTCCTCTTTAAAATGAAAAATTTAAAAATAAGATGTCATCGTTTTTAAACAAGAAATAAAGAAGATCCTCAATAGTATCTAGATATATTTGCTTTAGAGTCAGAAAAATTCTAATGTTGTAATTTTCCTCAAGATATTTGCTCTATGTGAGCATTGCCATTGAGGATTTTTTCACTGATAGAGGTAAAAGACATTCTGTATTTTTAAGACAGTCATTCAAATTTCTATTAAAAATGCAAAAAGAATACAGGAGAGACACAAAATTTATACAATTTTCAATTGACAGTCTATATTTTAAAATAAGAGTTGGGAGTCCTGCTTGAGACTTAATGCATTTTTAAGCTTTTAAATCATAACAGAAAAATGTCAAATGGGATTTGAAAATTGTCAAACTTTGTTTTTGAAAAAATCATTTACATAGTCTTCCTGATAACATTACATATAGTTCTCTTCCCTTTCTTTTTAAATATAAGCCTCATTAAAAGTAAATCCAACATTTGAACTCTGGAATAGCATCATAATATGTAAATTGATTAAAAAAATTTTCGTCTCACAGATACAACGTTTCTTTTTGACAAATGCAACTTTCAGTGTTATAAAATATTCAAGTCTCATAATTTACTATGGGATAGACATAAATATTATACCTAATGTGAGTGCAAGGGACATAATGGGCTTCTCAAATGGAGGAACCGAAGCATAGGAAACTGAAGTAATTTGCTCAAAGTAACACAGGTGGTCAATATCTAAAGTAATCTGAAAGATTCAAAGACCCTTCCTGAGCTATATGAGTGTAAAGTCGCTATATGGGTTAATAGGTTAGTTTGTGTGAATGCAAGTTTCTTTTTTTTTTTTTTTATTATACTTTAAGTTCTAGGGTACATGTGCATAACGTGCAGGTTTGTTACATATGTATACTTGTGCCATGTTGGTGTGCTGCACCCATCAACTCGTCAGCACCCATCAATTCATCATTTATATCAGGTATAACTCCCCAATGCAATCCCTCCCCCCTCCCCTCCTCCCCATGATAAGCCCCAGTGTGTGATGTTCCCCTTCCCGAGTCCAAGTGATCTCATTGTTCAGTTCCCACCTATGAGTGAGAACATGCGGTGTTTGGTTTTCTCTTCTTGTGATAGTTTGCTAAGAATGATGGTTTCCAGCTGCATCCATGTCCCTACAAAGGACGCAAACTCATCCTTTTTTATGGCTGCATAGTATTCCATGGTGTATATGTGCCACATTTTCTTAATGATTTATCTTTACCCTATATTTGGTGGAGGACACAGCCCAATAGCAAGTGAGAGGAGCCTATCTCTCTCCACCCTTTGTAGTAGCCAAGTGGAGGACATTGTTCTACGCAGGACAACAATGGTAAGATTGCTGGTAATGCTCTCTCTCATTCTCATTCCTGAATTGGATTTTGTATTGCCTGGTGTCTTAGGTTAATTTATTTGTTTATTTGGATGTGTCTGGAGCTTCTTCCTTCTTGTGGGTTCGTGGTCTCGCTGTCAGGAGAGAAGCTGCAGACCTTCATGGTGCGTGTTACAGCTTTTAAAGGCAGCACGGAGTTGTTCCTTCTTTCCGGTGGGTTCGTGGTTTCGCTGGCTTCAGGAGTGAAGCTGCAGACCTTGGAGGTTTAAGTGTTACAGCTCATAAAGGCAGCGTGGACCCAAAGAGTGAGCAGCAGCAGCAAGATTTATTGCAAACAGCAAAACAACAAAGCTTTCACAGTCTGGAAGGGACCCCAGTGGGTTGTGCCTGGCTCAGGCAGCCTGCTTTTATTCCCTTATCTGGCCCCACCCACATTCTGCTGATTGGTCCATTTTACAGAGAGCTGATTGGTGCGTTTACAATCCTTGAGCTAGACACAGAGTCACAGAGAGCTAGTTAGCTAGATACAGAGTTGGCTAGATACAGAGTACCAACTGGTGTATTTACAAACCTTGAGCTAGACACAGAGTGCTGATTGTTGTATTTATAAATCCTGAGCTAGACACAGAATGCTGATTGGTGCATTTACAATCCTTGAGCTAGACACAGAGTCACAGAGTGCTAGTCCTCTAAGTCTTCACTAGGTTAGCTAGATACAGAGTACCAACTGGTGTATTCACAAACCCTGACCTGGACACAGAGTGCTGATTGATGCACATGCAATCCTCTGGCTAGATATAAAAGTTCTCCAAGTCCCCATCAGGTTCAGGAGCCCAGCTGGCTTCACCCAGTGGATCCTGCACCGGGACTGCAGGTGGAGCTGCCTGCCAGTCCCGAGTGGCACTGCTCTCCTCAGTCCTTGGGCTGTGGATGGGACCAGGCGCCACAGAGCACGGGGTGGCACCCATCGGGGAGGCTCAGTCCGCACGGGAGCCCACCGCAGTGGGAGAAGCTCAGACATGGCAGGCTGCAGGTCCCGAGCCCTGCTCCGCCAGGAGGCACCTAAACCCAGTGAGAATTTGAGTGCAGCCCTGGTTGGCCGGCATTGCTGGGGACCCTGTGCAACCTCCGCAACTGCTGGACTGGGTGCTAAGCCCCTCACTGCCCTGGGCCTACGGTGCCTGCCAGCAGCTCTGTGTGCGGGGCCCGCGAGTCTGCGCCCGCACCCGCCGCGCCCGAACTCGCACAGGTTCACGAGCGCCATGTGCAGCCCTGGTTCCGGCCCGCGCCTCTCTCTCCACACTTCCCCACAAGCAGAGGGAGGCAGCTTCGGTCTCAGCCTCCCCAGAGAGGGGCTCCCAGCCAGCCTTGGCGGGCTGAAGGGCTCCTCAAGCGCCGCCAGAGTGGACGCCGAGGCCGAGGAGGCGCTTAGATTGAGGGCTGCTAGCACATTGTCACCTCTCATGAGGAATGGAGGTGGTGTGGAGGTGGTGGGAGTAGAATGACAAATAGATTCGTATGGAACCTCTTTTGAGATAACCAGCTTGAGATAAATAGATGGCGCTTTCTCTTTCTTTCTTTCTTTCTTTTTTTTTTTTTTTTCTTTTTCTGATACAGAGTCTTGCTCTGTCGCCCAGGCTGGAGTGCAGTGGCGCAATCTCGGCTCACTGCAAGCCCCGCCTCCCAGGTTCAAGCCATTCTCCTGCCTCAGCCTCCCAAGTAGCTGGGACTACAGGTGACTGCCACCACGCCTGGCTTTTTTTTTTTTTTTTTTTTTGCATTTGGTAGAGACGGAGTTTCACCGTGTTAGCCAGGATGGTCTTGATCTCCTGACCTCATGATCCGGCCACCTTGACCTCCCAAAGTGCTAGGATTACAGGTATAAGCCACCCTGCCTGGCCTCGCTTGTTCTTGTTTAATGCAATTTTCTAGAGTCCTCAGCTTTGGAACTTAGGCGCTTGCTAAGAAAAATCTTAATATTTATCTCTTTTGTCATATATATATATGTGTATATATATATATTTTTTCAGTCATCTTTCAGACACATTGGGAGGCATTTGCTTGTGACTTGTAATAAGGCACAGATTTAGGCATCTCTTGGATATTGAAGTCAAATATTACCTAAAAGTCTCCAAATAGCACCCCAAATTCTAAAGTATACTTAGGAACTGTTAAGAGGATAACTTGCATTCAAACTAGGCACACAATTTGCCGGGCGCGGTGGCTCAAGCCTGTAATCCCAGCACTTTGGGAGGCCGAGACGGGCGGATCGCGAGGTCAGGAGATCGAGACCATCCTGGCTAACACGGTGAAGCCCCGTCTCTACTAAAAAATACAAAAAACTAGCCGGGCGAGGTGGCGGGCGCCTGTAGTCCCAGTCACTCCGGAGGCTGAGGCAGGAGAATGGCGTAAAAACCCGGGAGGCGGAGCTTTCAGTGAGTTGAGATCCGGCCACTGCACTCCAGCCCGGGCGACAGAGCGAGACTCCATCTCAAAAAAAAAAAAAAAAAAAAAAAAAATTAGACACACAATCTAGATATAATGAAAGAAAATATTGATAAATTCAAATAAAACTTTTCCATAGACAAAAATATTAGCAAATAAACAATAAAAATCAACTGATGACAAGAAAATATTGCAGAGATAAAGTTCTAAAAATTGGAGAATTTCAGGGTAAAAAGTATAAACACCTGACAGAAAGAAATTAATAGACAATTTGTAAGAAAATTAGTATAAAAGTGATTCTCCAATGCCAGAATAGATATTAGCTCTACTCATATGAGAGAAATACAAATTAAAATTACTGTGTGCTTGGGGGCAGTGGCTCACTCCTGCAATCCCAACACTTTGGGAGGCTGAGGTGGGAGAATCACTTGATCTCAGGAATTTGAGACCAGCCTTGGCAACATGGTGAGACCAGGTCTCTAAAAAAAAAAAAATTTAAAAATTAAAGAATCATCTGGGTGCATGGCACCTCACTGTAGTTCCAGCTACTGGAGAATAAACAATCAATGGTAAAACTAACTCAAAGAATGAAATACTTTAGTTAGGTAACACCATACAAATTAGTGTAGACAAATGATTAGTGTAGACAGGGATACTGAGGCAGGACCCTCAGAGGTCCAGGCTATAGGGAGCTATAATTGTACCACTGCACTCCATTCTGAGTGACAGAATGAGACCCTGTCTAAAAAGCAAACATACAAACAAAACACAACACACACACAACTACATATCAACTTGGCAAAAGTTAAAAAGCTTGACAAAACATTCTGTTGGTAAAAGCTGTGGAGAATCAGGCATATTTTACAAATGGGAATGCAAATGGGAATACGAACAGGTCTTGTGAAGTAGAAATCAGAAATATCTAGCAAATTTGCATTTATGTTTTATCTTTGACTCAACAATTCCACTACTAGAAATTTACTCTGATGAGTCAAGTATGAAAATTTGAAATATGAAAAGACTTCTGCACAAGATTATTCATTGCACAGTTTTTTAATTGCAAAATATTGCAAACAATATAAATGCAAATAAGCAGGATACTGGTTAACTGTGGTACATATGTAAATGCAAATATGCAGGATACTGGTTAACTGTGGTACATACACAATGAAATATTGGATAGCTTTTTAAAAAGAGCTCTTTGACTAGTGTAAAATGTAAAATGATTTCTCAGAATTTTTTAGTGAAGAAAAGCTAAGTGTAAATAATATTGGCAACCTGTTATTTCTGTATAAGAAAAAAGAGAAAATATGTAAAAGAATCAACCTACTTTTGAAAGAAAAAACATAGGAAAGAGAAGTTATAAACTCATGAGATTTGGAATAGGAAGATGCTGGAAGGAATTAGGGAGCAATATGATTCTCTGAATATACCTGTTTTGTACAGGTTTACTTTTGAAGCCACTTTAATATTTGACATAGACAAAAATAAGTAAAAATAAAAAATTGGGGACATAAGAGCCTAAAATATAATATAAACAAACTAAACAAATTGTATTTCAAATAAAAAAATACATGTGTATTTCAAATAAGTAAATACCTTCTTTTATCAAAAAAATAAATGTTCAAGGAAGATAGGGCAGGAGCAAAAGACAAAGGAACCAGGCTGAAGGTGCTTCTCCTGGGCAGATCTTAGACAATGTAAGCCTTAAAATAGGTAATGAAATTAATGGATGCTATGATTTGAGTGTTTGCATACCACCCAAATTTACCTTGAAATACCCCAAGGGGATAGTATTAAGTGTTGGGCTTTTGGAAAATGATTAGGTAATGAATGGCATTAATGTGCTATAATAGAGGATCTAGAGATCTCACCTCTTGCAACATGTGAGGATACAGGAAGAAGGTGTCATCTATGAAATAGAAAGTGGGTGCCCTCTAGACCTCAAATTTGCTGGCATCCTGATCTTGGACTTTCTAGCCTCCAGAACTGTAGGAAATAAATTTTTGTTGTTTATATGCTACTCAGTCTAGAGAATCCCAAAAGGATCAAGACAATGGATTATAACTCATTGAATGAAAATGAAATATATGTGTCCTTAGTGATGTCAGTTACTAAGTGTACAAGGGCTTAGGGCACAAGGAAAAGTTCTTTATATACAGTATAATGCCAATTACTAAATGCAAAAGGAATGATGAAATTAGAAAATCACCATTTGAAAAACATTGTCAGAATAATTGATTCTGATACAGACAATAAATGGGAGTAAATTAGTGGGTAAGAAGGGAGAGGGTATTTATGTTATTTCAAAATATATCTCCCCCAATATTCATTAATACAAGGGAACTTTACCCTGCAGAAATCTGCTGACTTCACTTAATCAAATAATAAGAGTTATTTCTAGTTATGGAACAAAGCAAAATAACTTGCACAACCTCAAATTAATCAAAATGAAGCATCAGACACCTATAAATAGGGGGAAATTCTACAAAATAACTGTCCCGTAGTCTTTAAAATTTTCAAGGTCATAGATGGATGAAGAATGACTAAAGAACAGTTACTGATTTAAAAAATACTAAATAGATTAAACCTGAAGGCAACATGTGATTTTGGATTATATTGTGGACTTTTTCGGTGAAAGACATTCTTGAGACAATTAGCATTTAGGTCTGTAAATTAGATCTTGAACTTATATCAATTATACAATTGGAGTACTTATAATTAAGCTATTATACAAATATAATAGCTAAATAAGTATGTATTTATCCTGTTGGAAAATATACACAGGCATCATATCTACAGCTTACTCTCAAATGGTTTAGAAAAATATGAAATGTCCTTGTATAAAGAGAAAATTCTAAGAGAAAATATGGTATATGTTAATAATTGGAGAACATGGGTTAAAGGCATGCAGGAGTTTTATCTGTTACTTTTTCAAGGTTTCTGTAAAATCATTTAAAATTTAAAAATCATAAAAAATGAAAATGTGAAAGTTATAAAATAAAAATATTTAACTCTTCACAGACAACTTTAAGGATAGACAGCATGGCTGAAAGCTTATGAGCAAGTAAGTACTCTGGAGCCAAATTGTCCTAGAGCTACAATACCAGCTCTAGCATTTATTTGTTGTAATATCTTGGGCAAGTTATTTCAAAGGTTTTGCCTCAGGTTCCTTATATTTAAAATATAAGTGTTTTACATGGGGGCTCTTAGGAAGATTAATTGAATAGGTATGTATATATCACTCTCAGACAGAGGCTGGCACATAATGAATAATGTATAAATGCTTGTAAAATAAAATGAAATGTATTTATTCTGATATCTATCATGAAGCAAAGAACAAAATATTTATAATATGTAATATATATCATCAATATGGTCAAAATAGGAACCAAAATACATCTTGTTGAGAAATGAATTCCTATTCAAGATAGTGCATGCAGCATTAATTTTACAAACAGGAAAAAAAACAATGAGAACTAAGACAAATTAAGTAATAGCACCTAAGAGCCATAAGACAGCCTGGTTGAATCAGGACCCACCATTAGTGTAATGCAAAATAAAAATTGGCATTCCTTAGTTTTATGATTAGAATAAAATCTGAATACCAATCTAAATTTGGACCATACTTTTAACAGTAAAAGTTAAGGAATGGAGTTCTGAGAAAGATAGAATAAAGTAGACATAGTAATTTTTTTCAGAGATAACACATGAACATAAAACCACAATATATATTGAAAAAATCATAAAACAGCTGAAAAAGAAGTTCTGAAAGATAAACATGAAATCTTTGTATTGTTTTGTTTATTATGCATGTTTTGGAGGTGTTTAGTCTGGATTTAATTTGTTTATGGATGTTTAAAAACTTTGTATAGTTCTATCAATTTAGAAGCGTATATATGCGTGTATGTGTATGTATTTGTATGCTATTTCTGTGTTGCTTTTATATGGAATCAATAAAATTGATAAATAGATGCCCAACACTCAAAGGAAACACAGGAAACATTAGTTGAAAACTGGGAAAGTTTAAGCAAAGATGAAAGGAATGCTTTTGTAACTTCATCACTTGAAAGGGAAAGAAGAAATAGGGAAGGTATGGAGAGGTTAGAACGATTCTAGGGAAAGTGCCCAAAGAGTGTATGCTGATCTCCAAGAGCCAGAAGACTAGGGCAAGAAGCAAGCACTGTGGATGCAGCACATCTGCATTCAATCAATTCTTTTTTATAAAACGCTCTGTTTCTCCTCTCCTTCTGTGAAATCACCCTTCTAAAAGCCCTGAGGGGGTTGGAACGTGTGTGCTTCCTCCTTACAAACCTCTCTTGGCATCAGGGGACATGTCTCTGTTAATTTAACACAAAACAAAAAGTATACGTAGAAAAAGTTTGCCTCTCTTTTTCTGTTGTTTGGAAGTTTCAGAAGGAATGGTACCAGCTCCTCTTTGTACCTCTGGTAGAATGCTGTGAATCTGTCTGGTCCTAGGCTTTTTTTGGTTGGTAGGCTATTAATTACTGCATCTATTTCGGAACTTGATATTGGTCTATTCAGGGATTTAACTTCTTCCTTGTTTAGTCTTGGGAGGGTGTACGTGTCCAGGAATTTGTCCATTTCTTCTAGATTTTCTAGTTTATTTGCATAGAGGTGTTCATAGTATTTTCTGATGGTAGTTTGTATTTCTATGGGATCAGTGGTAATATCCCCTTTATCATTTTTTTGTTGTGACTCTTTGATTCTTCTCTTTTTTCTTCTTTATCAGTCCAGCCAGCGATCTATCTATTTTGTTAATCTTTTCAAAAATCCAGCTCCTGGATTCACTGATTTTTTGAAGGGTTTTTTGTGTCTCTATCTCCTTCAGTTCTGCTCTGATTTTAGTCATTGCTTGTCTTCTGCTAGTTTTTGAATTTGTTTGCTTTGCTTCTCTAGTTCTTTTAATTGTGATGTTAGGGTGTCTATTTTAGATCTTTCCCACTTTCCCCTGTGGGTGTGTAGTGCTATAAATTTCCCTTTAAACACTGCTTTAACTGTGTTCCAGAGATTCTGGTATGTTGTGTCTTTGTTCTCATTGCTTTCAAATAACTTATTTATTTCTGCTTTAATTTTGTTATTTACCCCGTAGTCATTTAGGAGCAGATTGTTCAGTTTTCATGCAGTTGTGTGGTTTTGAGAATTTCTTAATCCTGGGTTGTACTTCGATTTCACTGCTGTCTGGAGACTGTTTGATGTGATTTTCATTCTTTTGCATTTGCTGAGGAGTGTATTACTTCCAATCATGCGGTCAATTTTAGAATAAGTGCGATATGGTGCTGAGAAGAACATATATTCTGCTAGTTTGGGGTGGAGAGTTCTGTAGATGTCTATTAGATCTGCTTGGTTCAGAGCTGAGTTCAAGTGCTGAATATCCTTGTTAATTTTCTTGCTGATCTGTCTATTATTGACAGTGTAATGTTAAAGTCTCCCACTATTATTGTGTGGGAGTTTAAGTGCCTTTGTAGGTCTGTAAGAACTTGCTCTATGAATCTGGGTGCTCCTGTATTGGGTGCATATATATTTAGGATAGTTAGCTCTTCTTGTTGCATTGATCCCTTTACCACTATGTAATGCCCTTTTCTTTTTTGATCTTTGTTGGTTTAAAGTCTGTTTTATCAGAGACTAGGATTACAACTCCTGCTTTTTTTTTTTTTTTTTTTTTTTTTTTTTTTTTTTGCTTTCCATTTGCTTGGTAAATATTCCTCCGCCCTCCTTTATTTTGAGACTACGTGTGTCTTTGCATGAGAGATGGGTCTCCTGAATACAGCACACCAATGGGTGTTAACTATTTATCCAATTTGTCAGTCTGTGTCTTTTAATTGGGGCTTTTAGCCCATTTACATTTAAGGTTAATATTGTTATGTGTGATTTTGAGCCTGTCATCATGCTGCCAGCTGGTTATTTTGCTCATTAGTTGATGCAGTTTCTTCATAGTGTCAATGGCCTTTACAATTTGTTATGTTTTTGCAGTGGCTGGTACCAATTTTTCCTTTCCACATTTATTGCTTCCTTCAGGAGCTCTTGTAAGGAAGGCCTTGTGGTGACAAAATCTCTCAGTATTTGCTTGTCGGTCAAGAATTTTATTTCTCCTTTGCTTATGAAGCTTAGTTTGGCTGGATATGACATTTTGGGTTGAAAACTGTTTTCTTTAAAAATGGTGAATATTGGCCCCCACTCTCTTCTGACTTGTAGGGTTTCCACAGAGAGATCTGCTGTTAGTCTGATGGGCTTCCCTTTGTGGCTAACCCACCCCTTCTCTCTGGCTGCCTTTAACATATTTGCCTTCATTTCAACCTTGGAGAATCTGACAATTATGTGTTTTGGGGTTGCTCTTCTTCAGGAGTATCTTTGTGGTGTTCTCTGTATTTCCTAAATTTGTTGGCCTGTATTGCTAGGTTGGGGAAGTTATCCTGGATAATATCTTGAAGAGTGTTTTCCATCTTGGTTCCATTCTCCCTGTCACTTTCAGGTACACCAATCAAACACAGGTTTGGTCTTTTCACATAGTCCCATATTTCTTGGAGGCTTTGTTCTTTCCTTTTCATTCTTTTTTTCTCTAATCTTGTCTTCACACTTTATTTCATTAAGTTGATCTTCAATCTCTGATATCCTTTCTTCTACTTGATCAAGTCAGCTACTGATAGTTGTGAAACTGGAAGCATTCCCTTTGAAAACTGGCACAGGGCAAGGATGCCCTCTCTCATCACTCCTATTCAACATAGTATTAGAAGTTCTGGCAAGGGCAAACAGGCAAGAGAAAGAAATAAAGGAAGAGAGAAAGTCAAATTGTCTCTGCAGATGACATAATTGTATATTTAGAAAACCCCATTGTCTCAGCCTCCAATCTCCTTAAGCTGATAGGCAAATTCAGCAAAGTCTCAGGAAACAAAATCAATGTGCAAAAATCACAAACATTTTTCTATACAGCAATAACAGACAAACAGAGAGCCAAATCATGAGTGAACTCCCATTCACAATTGCTGCAAAGAGTTAAAATACCTAGGAATACAACTTACAATGGATGTGAAGGACTCTTCAAGGAGAACTACAGATCACTGCTGAAGGAAATAAGAGAAGACACAAACAAATGGGAAAACATTCCATGTTCATGGATAGGAAGAATCAATATTGTGAAAGCAGCTATCCTGCCCAATGTAACTTATAGATTCAGTGCTATCCCCATCAAGATACCACTGACTTTTTTTCACAGAAGTAGAAAAAATTACCTTAAATTTCATATAGAATAAAAAAAGAGCCTATATAGCCAAGACAATCCTAAGAAAAAGGAGAAAGCTGGAGGCCTCTTACTACCTGACTTCAAATAATACTACAAGGCTACAGTAACCAAAACAGCATGGTACTGGTACCAAAACAGATACATAGGCCAATGGAACAGAATGGAGGCCTCAGAAATAATGCCACACATCTAGAACCTGACACATCTAGATCTTTGACAAATCTGACAAAAACAAGCAATGGAGAAAGGATTCCCCATTTAATAAATGGTGTTGGGAAAACTGGCTAGCCATATACTGAAAACTGAAACTGGATCCCTTCCTTACACCTTATATGGCAATGAACTCAAGATGGATTAAAGACTTAAACATAAGACCTAAAACCATAAAAACCCTACAAGAAAACCTAGGCAATGCCATTCACGACATAAGCATGGGTGAAGACTTCATGACTAAAACACTAAAAGCAATTGCAGCAAAAGGCAAAATTGACAAATGGGATGTAATTAAAGAGTTTCTGCACAGCAAAATAAACTATCATCAGAGTGAACAGGCAACCTACAGAATGAGAGAACATTTTTGCAATCTATCCATCTGACAAAGGGCTAATATCCAGAATCTACAAAGAACTTAAATAAATTTACAAGAAAAAAATGAACAACCCCATCAAAAAGTGGCAAATGATATGAACAGACACTTCTCAAAAGAAGACATTTACGCAGGCAACAAACATATGAAAAATAGCTTATCATCACTGATCATTAGAGAAATGCAAACCAAAACCACAATGAGATACCATCTCATGCCAAATAGAATCGAGATCATTAAAAAGTCAGTAAACAACAGATGCTGGAGAGGATGTGGAGAAATAGGAACAGTTTCATACTGTTGGTGGGAGTGTAAATTAGTTCAACCATTGTGGAAAACAGTGTGGCAATTCCTCAAGGATCCAGAAGTAGAAATACTATTTGACCCAGCAATCCCACTACTGAGTATATACCCAACAGATTATAAATCTTTCTACTATAAAGACACATGCACAAGTATGTTTACTGCAGCACTATTCACAAAAGCAAAGACTTGGAACCAACCCAAATACCCATCAATGATAGACTGGATAAAGAAAATGTGGCACATATACACCATGGAATACTATGCAGCCATTAAAAAGGATGAGTTCATGTCCTTTGCAGGGACATGTATGAAGCTGGAAACCATCATTCTTGGCCAACTAACCCAGGAACAGAAAAAAAAAGACACCACATGTTCTCACTCATAAGTGGGAGTTGAACAATGAGAACACATGGTCACAGGGAGGGGAACCTCACACACTGGGGCCTATCTGGTGGTAGGGGGTTTAAGGGAGGGATAACATTAGGAGAAATACCTAATGTAGATGACAGGTTGATGGGTGCAGCAAACTACCAAGACACAGGTATACCTATGTAACAAACCTGCACATTCTGCACATGTATCCCAGAACTTAAAGTATATATACACACACACACATATATATACACACACATATATGTATATATACACAGATATATACACATTTATATACATGCAGACATGTATGCATTTATATACTCACAGACATATATACATATATATATATATATATATATATAAAGTTGACCTCAACTTTGTTCGATGATTTAATAATACTGATCTGAAAATCTTGTCTTCAATTTCTGGATTTGAAATCTGCCCAAGTTACTAGTCTGTCTAGCTGTATAACCAGTGTAAAAGGTGAAAACTGCAATAAAATCTATCTGATCTCATTCATGGTTTATGAGCCCTCTCTTACACCTTACACTTCATATTTTTTTTTTCTCTCCACCTGTTTTTTTTTTTT
>NW_012119376.1:4096925-4119457 GCF_000951035.1 Colobus angolensis palliatus | reverse complement strand
ACTCCTGACCTTGTGATCCACCCACCTCAGCCTCCTAAAGTGCTGGGACTACAGGCATAAGCCATCATGCCCAGCTGAAAGTTTTGACTTTTGAACATTAGACCATGTTGAAATTTTTTTCTCAGATCTCCTATATTTCTTCATTCCTGTGTTTCAAGTGTAGACATGGCATTGATGGTGCTAAAGTAATAAAGTCTTCTTAAAGTAAAGGTTTTCTTTAATTTTCCTCTTGAATCTTTGTAAGTCAGTTTATGATAGCCCCTATCTAAAACAAAAAAAAAAAATGTATTTTCATTAAGGTCATTGGTCCTAGAAATGATTGTAGGGCTTTATCCTTAACATTTCTAATCTCTGTGTTTCTATTCATAGGATTAATATTTTTTTCTTCTTTATTTGTCTTGCTTCAGATTTGATTAGCACACTTGTTCTATTTCTCCCACTATCTGTTAAACTGTTCTGCTAGTTTTGTATTCATAATTTCCCCATGATATCCCTTCTCTGATATCTTATCACTAGCTCTGACTTTACAAGGTGATTCCTCCTTGATTTATCTCTATTTTATTTTATTTTTTATTTGTTGGAAAGTTCCCCAAAATATAGGCAGTTATTTACAATATTTATATAAATATTTTGTTTTTTCCTTATGACAAAATTTCATCTATGTAATGAATATTCTTGAACACTCTCCCTCATTCTGGTGTTTCAAATAATGGTAGGTGTTTGTGATACAAAAATGGAAAATACGTTCCAGGATTGTTCTCCAAAAGAGAGTGAAAATACGTGGTGTTATTTGAGGGGTTTTAGCAAGAAATGTATGTGCAACAAAGAAAGAACACTCTACTATGTCTTTTAGCATAAAATGTAGTAGGTATTTACAGACAATGCCAGAAAACAGAGGAATAATATTCCATGAGATGAAGATATTATGAACAAAAATGCGTATGTGTCAGAAAGTACATAGCAGAATACATCAAGAAAAATCAGATATTTTCAGTGTTGCTAGAGTATAGCATGCAAAGGGAAAAGATGAGAGGAGATGAGAATCAAAAGATAGAGAGGTTTCCCAGTATTCTGAAAGGAACCTTGACTATATTTTAGGGAGTCACTGAGAGACTTTAAGCAAAGTAGCAGTGAGATCATGTATGTAATTCAGAAATATTGCTAGAACTTCAATACCAAATGAATTAAAGAGAAATAAAATTAAAGAACAGGAGGCCAATGTGGAGATCATTGAATAATTAATACATACTTACATGTGGTGACTACTGAACTATTAATACACACTTTATAAAAATATGAACTAAAGAAGTGGTTAGAAGAATTAAGGGGACAAATGTGAAATTCACTAAGAGGATAAACTCTACAGAATTGTATAATCAATTGAATATAGGTAATGAGAAGTCAGATATGGTTTCCATATTTTTTTAATTTAGTAACTAGATTGACAATTGCTCTAGGAAAGGTGAAGGAAATGGGGAGTGGCAGATAGGTTCTGGGGAGTAACAGTTCAAATTCGAGATTTCACAGCCTTTGAGTCTGTGGAGTTGTCAATAAGGCAGGAACAATTGGTAGAGGTCTGAATTAGAGGTAACATTTGGGCATTTATTGCACATTTATAATAGGTGAAGCTCTGGTCATGGAAGACATTGTTCAGGCTGAGGTTAGCATAGAAAAAAGAACACGTGAAGCCCGAGGCAGTGATCTCTGAAATAAAAAGAGAATCATGATAGTCAGATACGAGATAATTTCTTGAGAGATGACAGGAAAACAGAACCCAATGAATCAGTGAAGTTAACAGGTAAAGGGCTAAAGTATGTTTATTGAACCTGAAAATTCTGAGGTTATTTATGCAACCATCAGGATGATTTTTAGTGGAGTAGAGGGAGCATAAGCCAGATTACTGGGATTAGGAAGTAAAAAAATAGAGACAGAGATCTTTCAAGAGGCTTAGATTTGATAGAATAAAGAAATTGGGAGAGTGCTATAGGGGAATTAAAAATCAACAGAGGAAATTGTTAATATTAGCAATAACTTGAACATGTTTCTGGGTGGAAGAAAAATTGCCAGAAAGGTGAAAGATTGTTGAATATTACAACTACTTCTGCTACTAGCAATATTATAAGAATTACAAGAGAATTCACAATTCCATTTGAGAGGCCATTAAGCAAAGATATGAGAGGGAGGAGCATGTTCTTAAATCAAGTAAACTAGCATTTGCTAACATATTGCATATGTGCATGTTTATAGGAAACTTCTGGAACAATGTCTAAACCCAAACAATAACGAATAGTAGAACATTCAGACACCATATTTGGCAAAACAGGAAGTGTCTTCGCAAGCAAGCCCTACTTGCAATGTCAATTGTTATTTATTCTAACAATTCCAGACACTGAAATTTCATTTCATAAATGAGGGCCCTCCTAATCCTGCATTACTTTAGCCACCTAACTTTCACTGAGTAACTTTCTTTTGTAATCAAGCCAATTTATTTATTTCAACTATTTCCTTCTGCATCCCTACATTATTTTTTATTCTTCAACCTTATATTTATATCTTTGCTTCTCATTTTCTTCCCTCACTCTTTCTTGAAATCCGTCTCTTCTTTTGCCAGCAAGTTCTGCAGTATTTCTAAATAAATTCAACTCTATTGTAGTAAGTAATTAGAAATGTGTTATATGTAGTCACTCTTCCTAATTGTCTTGTTTTCAATCTGTGGATGGAAGAGTATTTGTCCTTTGAGCAGCGAGAGAATCTTAAGCGTCTTTTATTTACAGGACTTGAAACAGTACATAGCTGAATGCTAGAGATATACTACTCATTTAATAAGCTGCTTTTTAATTGAAAACACAATACTGATATTATATAAATGGTCACCATTTTTGCCTGCTATTAAAGTGAAATATTTCTTGTTTACTCCTTATTATATAGCTCACTCTCTGACTTTCATCATCTTCACTCAAACGATACCTTCTCAGTGTCATTTCCCTTGACCACTTTATATGTAATCACAGTATCTACAAGCATATTGCTACGTTCCTATTCCCTCCAAATTTTCTCCCTAAAGTATAAGATAATTTATTTATTTATTTATTTATATTCTATATCCTGAATTAAACTGTTAATTACATGAATGTTAAGATTTTAATTGGTTGGCCGGGCATGATGGCTCAAACCTGTAATCCCAGCACTTTGGGAGGCCGAGACGGGCAGATCACGAGGTCAGGAGATCGAGACCATCCTGGCTAACACGATGAAACCCCGTCTCTACTAAAAAATACAAAAAAAAAAACTAGCCGGGCGAGGTGGCGGGCGCCTGTAGTCCCAGCTACTCGGGAGGCTGAGGCAGGAGAATGGCGTGAACCCGGGAGGCGGAGCTTGCAGTGAGCTGAGATCCGGCCACTGCACTCCAGCCTGGGTGACAGAGTGAGACTCAGTCTCAAAAAAAAAAAAAAAAAATTTATTTAGTGATGTATCTTCAAATACCCAGAATGAAACCTAACATGTAAAAAACATTCGATAAACATAAATATACCCAGAAATTTATAATTAATCTTATTACCAACTTTTCCTTCTTCCTTTGCGGCTCTACATTCTGTTTTTCTTATTTTTGTCCTCTATATTCAATATTTTCACAAGTGGCCTGCATTAGTTCGTTCTCATGCTGCTAAGAAAGACATATCCATGACTGGATAATTTATAAAGGAAAGAGGTTTCATTGACACACAATTCAGCACGGCTGGGGAGACCTCAGGAAACTTACAATCATGACAGAAGGGGAAGCAAACAAGTCCTTTATCACATGGCAGCTGCAAGATGTGCCAAGCAAAAGAGGGTAAAGCCCTTCATAAAAACATCAGATCTCATAAGAAGTCACTCATTGTCATGACAACAGCATGAGGGTAATCCCCTCCATGATTAAATTACCTGCCACTGGGTCCCTCCCATGACACATGGAGATTATGGGAGCTACAATTCAAGATGAGATTTGGGTAGGGACACAGCCAAATCATATAATGGCCAAACTACCACCTCAGTTTAATATATTTATATACAATGCTGTTGTTCTTAAGTATTTCACCAATGTCAGAAAAGATATTTGGAAAGCTCTATTCAAACAAGTAGTATAAGACAAGTTTAAAGTAGGAATAAACTGGAAACACTTTTTGGAAACTCTTCTCTTAATGATCCTTGAAGTAAGTTAGGAAACAACGTTAATTCCTTAGAGCCACTCTGGTTCCATTTAATGTATTACAAGTTCACTGGTTAAATAGTATCTTAATGGAGGGAAGCTGAAACAACTTTTTTATACTAATGGCAAGGGCTAATTTAATTTTTCTTTCTTTAAAGCTGAGAACAAATTAGGTCAGAGTGATGGATTAGAGCCAAACATAGTACCTTGGCTTGTCATAAAGGGAAAGTTCTGGTCAAGAATTATACAGAATCTGTACTTGTAGTGCTAAATTTGTGACTATGTAGAGTTAGTGACAAGACTCATGGGAAAGGAGAAATAAAAAGAAATGAGTCCCTTAGAAAATCTAATCAGAAAAAAATTATTTTTCTAAAGAGTTTATAAATTAGGAATTATTTGATGCCTAAAAGTCACACATTGTTCATTCACTGAGCAAGCTACAAGTTAGTATAAGCTCATGCCCTGTCTAGAGCTTGCACAGATATGCACCAAGGTTGTCATAAGGGAGAAGTATCTTTGACTTGCATTAACCTCAATGGATCTTGATTCATTGTCTGAGCAAACTGATAGTGTAGCATTCTGAACTGATGTCTAAAGTAGATGCTGGCACACTGTTGTGACTAGCTCTGTCTTTTGTTTGACTGGTTTCAGACAGATTCCAATAGGTTGTCGAGGAATAGACACAGCGAGTCTTGAGACCTGGTTCTGCCAAGGAACAGGAAGCCACAACTCATGGGAGGCTGACCTCGAATTCCCCCACTTGAGCAATAAACACTCAGGAATCTGTTGGGATTGTTTTGTACCAGTGATTTTACTTGGTGAGCAGGCAGGCACACAGCCAGTTTCAGAAAAATCTGGCATAACCAAAAAGAACCAAGAGAGTATGAAAACTCTCTGAGCTTGGCAAATATTATTTCTCAGATCTGGTAGAAACTTATTCTACAAAGGCATTATCTGGAGCTGTGTACCTCCTTGAGGGCTTTGGGAATTTGGTAGGCTCCCATGATTGGGAGTATGCCGCAATGTTTCTTCTTGTAGCTGTCTCGGTTGACAGAGGTTTCTATATCTTCTGCCACTAAATACAATTTAAAACAATTCTTTCACCCTGCAAGTTGGCATCTTCGCATCAGTCAGTTCTTAACTTATTATAACAGGTTCTTGCACTCAAGGTCACACAGTAAATTAAAGGTGAAGTCAAATATATAGGTGTAATTTAGTTTTATTAAACTCCAAACTACTTATCCACACTACATTCCTTCCTATCCCTGTCATCTTCTTCAAATCCCAAAACAAACAAATCACTAAAAACAAAACTAAGTTAAACTAAAATTTAAATAATTTGTAACTTAAAAAGGAAGCACACAAGTTATTTAACATTTTTTGGACTTATCTTTTGAGGCATAAACACTAGCCAAGGCTAAATAAATGGAAGATCTCTTAAAACTTATGTAATCCTGGTGGGGCAAAACGTGGTTCCTCGCCCAGGCCTGTTTCTGCTCATGGCAGGATTGAAACACGAGCATCCACAGATATCTTGAGCTCCTGCTGTGGCTCCCTCTGTCCTTTCATCTTTGTCGCTGCTTTTAGCAGTGAAATATCAGGAAATCCATTTTTTGACAATGATGGAATTAAATTTAATTGGTTAAAGTAAGATAAATAAAAAAGCCACACTATTTGGAAATTTGACACCTCGTTTTGTAACATCTATTAAGATATAATTCTTGCAGCGTAAAATTTGCCCTTTAAAATGTATTAAAAACTAAATTTTAAGTAATGCATATATCTCAAAGAAAGCACAAGCATAAATAAAGCATATTTTAAACTGAATGATAATAAAATCACAACATTTAAAAACTGGGGCAATACAGATCAAATATTTAGAGAAAAATTTATAATCTTAAAGGCTTTTAGTACAGAGAAGAAAATGTTTAGTATCATCTTTCAAGTTTTCACCTTAAGAAGCTAGAGGAAAAAAAGCAAATTAAACTCACATAAGCATAAAAGTACAAATAATGAATCTGAGAGCAGAAATCAATGACCGATCAGAAAAACAATAGTCTAAGTTAACAAAGCTAAAAGTTGTTTTAATGAAAAAATTAATAAAATAGAAAAGTGTCTTGATACACTGATTTGGAGAAAAGAAAGATAGAATACAAATTAACACTATCATAAGTAAAAGATTTACTACAAAACATACTACAAGTATTAATAAACACAAGGTATTTTTTAGCATGTCAACAAATCATGTCAACAAAATCAACAATTGTGATGTTGTATGAACTCCCCCAAAAACACAACTTACCAGAACTGACACAAGAAGAATTTTTTTTTAAGAAAACAATATAACTTTATATCTGTTAGATAAATGACTTTACTATAAGTCATTACAAAATGTCCCACAAAAAATTCTCAGCCCTGATGGTTTTCCTGGTAAATTCTATCAAACATTAGGCAAAACTAATATCAATCATGCACAAACACTTCCAGAAAGCAGATGATAGAAAGAAACTTCAAAATTTATTTTATGTGATCTGCATTATTCCAATACGAAATAAAACAGAAGCATTACAATAAAGGTACAGAACAATAATTATTATGGATACAAATGCAGAAACTTTTCATAACATATCATCAAATTGAATTCATCAATATATAAAAAGAAGATAAAATAAGATGATGAGATAGTATAATTCATTGCATGACTAGAATGACGGAGAACAAAAACATACAATCTTTTCAATGGGTGCAGAAAATTCACTTGGCAAAGTTTAACATTTCCTAATGAAAACTATAAATAAAAGAGTACTCCCTGAATTTGATAAAGGGCATTTCTAAGAAACAAAACAAAGCAAAAAACTAATGCTAACATCTTACTTAAAGGTAAATTATGGAAGGCTTTCCTTCAAAGATTGGGAGTAAGGCAAGTATAGTCACTCAGCTTTTATTCAACAAAGTACTGAAAGTTCTAACTTGTGCTCTAGGGCAAGGGGAAGAAATTAAGAGACTGAAAAGATAAAAATAAACTGTCTTTTTCATAGCTGGTATATCATATATCATACCTAGCAACTCATAAATAATCTTCATAAAATTACTAGAACTAATAAATGCATTAACCAAAGTTATTGAATACCAGGTAATGTCCTCATCCCTACATGTAAGAATCAACTCTTCCCTTGGGGTGCCATAACTCTCATGGCCTCTGTGACATTCAGTACCCTTTTTTCTCCATATGTCTTCCCTCTTCTATGAACTCTTTGAAGGGAGCATCTATGTTTTATTAGGCTTTGCTTTTCTGGGACTTGGCATAATTTCTCCTTCAGAGAGACACTTAATACATGTGTATTTTAAGAACAAATAGGTCAGTTAATCTGCCACTTAACTGGATCTGATGCTTTTGCAAGTAATTTTTACAATTACATTTTGAGTAGAGTTAAAAACACAACATTTCAACAAATGTAGTATAAACATCTGATTGTCATTATTAATAATTCATGAATTAGGCATCATCCCATCTAAATAAAATGTGGTCTGCTGGGCATGTCAGAAAAGTTGGTTTTTGAAGGTATGTTGAGGAGGAACAAGGAAAGAGAATAATAGCAAAAAGAAATGGATTGGTTAACATTAGCTTGATTCAGGTGACTTTCCTCGCAAGGGATAAAGCAGAGGCAACTTCCTTTTCATGTTGGCTCAGGTTGATTAGGCCCTTTCTGATTCGTTGCTGGAAATCTCTTGATTTTAGGGAAAAAACAAATAAACAGTCTTTTTGGGGATTTCCCTGCTTTCTTTCTTTTCTTTTCTTTTCTTTTTTTTTTTAAATGATACTTTAAGTTCTTGGATACATGTACAGAACATGCAGGTTTGTTATGTAGGTATACATGTGCCATGGTAAAGTTATAGTTTGATGGCATGGCACTTAGCTTAAGCAACTTGATTTTGATTTGGTCTACTGATGCATAGTAGCTGATATATGTATAGTAGCTCAGTTCACAACAATGACTTCTCATAATTTTATTGAACAGTTGGTGTTATTACCTCAATTTTTGAAGAAGGTCTTGAAGCCAAAAATGGATTTTCAAATAAAACTTCATCAATTAGCTTGGAATTAACAAAATGGAAGCTTCCTGATTTAAGGATATTTCTCTTTCTACTATAAGTTGCTGCCTAAATTAATAGATTGCTCTGTTGTCTTTTATATTATAAGCTGCTGCCTAAATCAATAGACTGCCTTGTTGTACTTTTGAAATTTGTTTACATCTGTTTTTAATTATGAAATAAATTATCTCTGAAAGAAAGGAGGAATCCCGAGTAATGAATAGGCAGCTTCTCCATCAGCAGATCCAGCTTTGTTCTTGCTAGGCTCGCTATTCTTTATAGGTCCTGGTGTCCACAAATAACCTGAGAAGTTTTTCTCTTCTCTACATGCCTGGGTACATACCTTAAGAGATTTCACTACAAATATTTGTTTTAAATTAGTCCACTAACGTCCTTAAAGCTCAATCTTTTTTAATACAATTCTAATACAAGCTTTAAACTCCATAATATTTTTGCCAATTTTTATCTTTTATTACTGATATAGGAAGAGATCCCTTTTATACCTTATTTGAATATTTGTTTTATTTAAAGGCAACAGAACGTGAACTTGTAACCTCTTTCTCATTCTCTTCTACTCTGTGGATTCACCTGCTTTTTGCAAGAAGTAGTTCGATAAATCATGCCATGGAACCATATCAGATATTCGCTCCACATAATTATTTAGTTACTCTGTTCTGCCTTTAGACTGTCTTTGAACACATTTCTGAATACTTCCTAATTAGTTACTTTTATAGCCATATTAGATATTTTTCATTAGACAGAAATATTTTAGGAAATTAAAATACAGTTCAACCAGATTGTCTCTTTTAAATCATGTATTTGTATGGCATCATTACCAATCCACATACACACACTTAAATAATTTTTCAGCTAATTTAGAACTTTTGCCTTCAGCATTACAGCTCCCCATACATTACTGTCTAATTTCACAGATAGTTAAGCCACGCATTCAATCCTGTGCACCTTTGGCTAAACAGAAATCAGTGGTAACTAATAATTAGAGGCTAAAGGGCCTCAACCCCAGCATTGGTTCATTTTCTTATTATTTCTCTCAGCCCGTGAAAGCATTTGATTTTTGTTTCTGGGTTACATTTGCTTACAGAAAATGGAACTATCTTTCCCTTTATGAAAATAGACCCTATCCAGTTCTGCAGGTTGCTTGATATATGCCTAAATGAGACAGAAACTTCACTCATAGCTCAGGCATTTTATTTAAACTTTTATTGTCTTTTCATATCATAGTAACCAACATGTATTTTATGTTTCCACTATTGCTGCATTCAACAACCAAACCTATTAAGAACTATACATATTTAGGATCTTAGCACAGTGGTGGTATTGAAGGCCATTAAAGCATTCAAAAAAATAATGCTTAGCAAAGGGGAAAAGAGGGCTGAGCAATAGAGACAAGTCGGATTCTCTCACCTTGTATGAAATAATCTGAATTGCCTGTTAGGACAAGAGAAAGAGATTTGTGCTGTAAATTTCACTTGTCTTTCATTGATCAGGAATAAAATTCATTAAATATCAGTAATTTTTTCTAGAATGTGATTTGTTTTTAGCTTTTAAGTGAATAGCCTTCCAAGTTTTTCTATTTTTTTCCAGGTTTTCACTTTAGTACTTTTTGTCAATCAATGTCAAGAAAAATAACTAAATAGGAAACAAATAAGGTGACAAAAGAATAGAATAATAGTTTGAAGTCAGGTAAGGTGATGCCTCCAGCTTTGTTCTTTTGACTCAGGATTGTCTAGGCAATGCGGGCTCTTTTTTGGTTCCATATGAACTTTAAAGTAGTTTTTTCCAATTCTGTGTAGAAACTCATTGGTAGCTTGATGGGGATGGCATTGAATCTGTTACCTTGGGCAGTGTGGACATTTTCACGATATTGATTCTTCCTATCCATGAGCATGGTATGTTTTTGCATTTGTTTGTGTCCTCTTTTATTTCACTGAGCAGTGGTTTGTAGTTCTCCTTGAAGAGGTCCTTTACATCCCTTGTAAGTTGGATTCCTAGAAGCAATTGTGAATGGAAGTTCATTCATGATTTGGCTCTCTGTTTGTCTGTTAGTGGTATATAAGAATGCTTGTGATTTTTGCACATTGATTTTGCATCCTGATACTTTACTGAAGTTTCTTATCAGCTTAAGGAGATTTTGGGCTGAGACAATGGGGTTTTCTAAATATACAATCATGTCATCTGCAAACAGGGACAATTTGACTTCTTCTTTTCCTAACTGAATGCCCTTGATTTCTTTCTCTTGCCTGATTGCCCTAGCCAGAACTTCCAACACTATGTTGAATAGGAGTGGTGAGAGAGGACATCCCTGTCTTTTGCCAGTTTTCAAAGGGAATTTTTCCAGTTTTTGCCCATTCAGTATGATATTGGCTGTGGGTTTGTCATAAGTAGCTCTTAAAAAAATCTCAAAAAAGTAGAATAATAACAAAAACAGAAATAAATATATTCAGTATTATAATGGATGGACAACAATAATTGATTTAGTGATACAAATAGTTAAATAAGAGTTAAGTTCGGCAAAAAATGTCATTTTTAAAAGACATTTGAGGTGAGGAGTTAGAACATAAAATATGGAGAAGATGAGAGGAGGAGATGATAGATTTTACTTCTGAAAATTGGCATACAGTCATGCACTGCAGAAGGATATTGTAGTCAAAGACTAACTGCATATAGGACAGTGGTCCCAGAAGATTATAATACCGTGTTTTTACCTTACCTACCCTATGTTTAGATATTAAATAAATCTAAATGATACACAAATATGTACCATTGTGTTCTATTGCCTGCAGTGTTCAGTACAGCAACATGCTGTACAGGTTTGTTGCATATTATAAAAATAGGCAATACCGGCTGGGTGAGGCGGCTCACGCCTGTAATCCCAGCAGTTTGGGAGGCCGAGGAGGGCAGATCACGAGGTCAGGAGATCAAGACTATCCTTGTTAACACAGTGAAATCCCGTCTCTATTAAAAATACAAAAAAAATTAGCCAGGCGTGGTGGTGGGCACCTGTAGTCCCAGCTACTCAGGAGGCTGAGGCCAGAGAATGGCGTGAACCCGGTGGGCAGAGCTTGCAGTGAGCCAAGATCACGCCACTGCACTGCAGACTGGGTGACAGAACTAGACTCCGTCGCAAAAAAAAAAATAAAAAATAAAAATGCAGTATCATCTATTCTAGGTATGTAGTAGGCTGTATGTACCTCCTAGTAGGTTTGTGCAAGTACACTGTATGATGTTTGCAAAGTGATGAAATTGCCTAATGACACATTTCTCATATGCATCCTTGCTGTTAAGTGACATGTGACTGTATTTTAAGTTAAGGGATGCATGGATATATTTGTGAACTCAGAAGGTTATGAGGAGAGCAGGTGAGGGTTCCTTGAGGGAAGAGCAGTCAAGGATGGAAGCAAAATGAGAAAGAGAATCACTTAATACATGTGATGAAGAAATCCCAGCTCTAGTTTACAAGATAAATTGTGTTGCTTCTCTGGGAAAAGAGCAGCTGCTCCTTCCTCTTTTAAATTTGGCTTGTATAGTACTTTGTATAGCAAATTTAATTTATAGCATTGCTAACATTACTTTGTGGGAAACAGTTCTTCTAACATACTCTAAATAATGAACTCTCTTCTTTATAAGATTTAACATTCGCTTATCTAACCAACATAAAGATTGCTGTCCATTTAAAGTAAGTACAAGTTGGCACTTCAACATTGACCAATAAGCAAATTTACCACCACCAACTCCACCCTTCTTCAAAAAGTATAATATATCCAGTTTCCAGCTCAGTATTAACAATGGAAACTTTTGAGTTAAATACTGGTATAAAACATGAATCATGTGTGCTATTTTTAAGAAGATTATCCTTGGTGCTAGAGTATTTTGGATATTATGTGTAGAAATAGGATTGTTGTGCTCTCTGGTTATACATTGAAGAAGCTGAGCTTTTTGGAAATCAATATTCAAATTTAGAGCTTATCCTCTCCTAAAAGAAAACAACATAAGAATAAATGAACATCTTTCAGAAACTTAGTCTTGCTAACGTTAATGAAGGCATTAATTCTCAATGAAGTAAATAAATTTGTAATGTGAAATGGAGGCTTTTCTCTCAAATCTGTTAAGATTCTCTTAGTACACTGTTCACCTGTGATACCTTTATTCCAGAGTATGCCAGAATTATGTCTTCAGTAGTACATGCATGTGTAAAAGAATTTGCACACACAATTGTTTCAGACTTGAATAAAATGAGTGATGGTAATTTTATTGTCACTACCTATGGACCCCTATATATATATATACACACACACATATATATACACACACATATATGTATATATATACACACACACATGCACACATATATGTGTATATATACACATATGTATATATACACACATATATATGTAAATATACATGTGTGTATATACAGATAGCTATGTATATATACATACATGCATACATACATATAGGTATGTACATATACATACAGCCATACCCAAGATATAGCTATTTGTATTTCTCTCCTGGTCACAAAAACAAAAACAATTATGCTGTGTTCAACATTTTCAGTCTAAATTATGCAAAATGTTTAAAGAACGATAAAGACTTGCAAAGTTTAAATTTACTGGGTAGATAGCAGTTACATTTTAACAACTATCTTCAGCATCTAAACCCATTGGCACAATTATAATAAGTCTACATCACAGGTCAATGAACTATTTTTATTACCATTAGACTTTTCTCAGATTCAGCTCTTTGGACTCTTCCAGACCTCTTATTATAGTTGTGGAAATCTCTTAAGACCTAAATACATATTAATGACTATTCTTTAGGATATATTGGAGTCACTATGTGAGTAAAATCTGTTCTTACTCAGGAAAGGCTCTACTTATTCAAGAAAGTGTGAGAATTGCCTAGGATAAATGCAAGTAATTTGGAGGGAGAGTTGGAATAGCATGGTCACTGGCACAGAGATTAAAGAAAGAGGAACCAGGAAAACAAAAACAAGCAAGTTTGTCAAGTCAGCTAGATTGTATATCAGGGAAGAAACATATTACTATTTGAATTTGAAGGAGGGAGGTGGAAGTGAGACGTTTGAAGAAATCTTGAAATCCTTTAACAAGGATTTGACACTTTACCATTTCAAGGCACCTTATGTGCTTGTGGTGCACTATTTGTAAATGTTATAACCACCCTTAGATAGATGCCAATGGAAAGCTCTAGTGACAAGGAAGGGAGGAAAGAACAGCAAGTTTTAAATCATTGTTTCTATTCTGAAAATTTAGTTGACCTTTTTTCCTGCTATGAATCCTTACATACTTTTATATAACCATTGTATTTATAGCAAAATGGGTTGATAAAACATAGTGTATGATTTTTTATAATAAAAAGAGCTGTGAGTCCTACTGTTTATGTATGACAAGTGCCGTGGCAGGGATGTTGCCTGCTGTGTCAGTGACATTGGAAGAAAGCAATGCAATGGGGCAAAAACATAACAAAACTATTCAGAGCCTCTACAGCCTTTTATAATGAGACGTTGTTGTGTAAACTAGGAAATAAGAGGACAGGAGAGGTTCTCTCATATTCTATTATAAATATTGATGGTAGTTTGTGATGAGTGGTAGGGCATATGGAAAAACAGATAAAATAGGAAATGAAATCAGCTTTAATTTCAACAGATCAGAGCTCTGGAATTAAATATCAAAAGATAAGATTCCAATTGGGTGAATGCCTTTGGATTTTGTTTATAAAGAAAGAAAATCCTTTTAAAATGTGAAGACAAGCAGCTTAATATTTTTTTTTCCTCTAACTTCCCTCCTTATAAATTGTGACTGTGGAGATTTGAGTCCTATTATTCTATAAATATGGGAATTATGATTATATGTGAAATTATGAGTTTTTAAAATTTTACTGACTTCAGAAACTACTGTTTCAATCACATGTGTTAAAGATCTCAATGACATGAACATTGAACATGCAAACTAATTTGCAATACCTTGCATTACCCAAC
Source organism: Colobus angolensis palliatus (assembly GCF_000951035.1). NCBI lineage: Eukaryota > Metazoa > Chordata > Mammalia > Primates > Cercopithecidae > Colobus > Colobus angolensis. The sequence goes on along the minus strand of NW_012119376.1, from coordinate 4,105,157 downwards.
ACATAGACTGTGATTTTATATATATTATTTTATTACTATGATTGTTATTCATGTATAGCTGGGAAATTTGATTTAATTAGACCAATGCTGTAATTATGAACACAAAGCAAGTGAGTAGCATGTTGAATCTGATATCCCTTCAACATCGCTATACCATTCAGAATGAATTTCTAGTAAGAATCCAGAATGGATTTTATCAAATTCAGAGAGATAAAGAGACAACTGAAGAAGGAAGGGGTATATGAGAATGTCAGTTAACTTTAGAGATAGTAGAGAAAAAATACAGTGATACAGTTAAAATCAACTAAGGGCTGCCATGTTAGTACTTAAAATATATTGAGCAAATTAAGCTTCTATTTGAGTTGTTTTCAAGTCAAAAATCACTGAGTTGCTGTTCTCCATACAAACAGCTCAGTTACACTTAGCAAGCTTAACATGTGGAAAGATTGACAAATGGTAACAGTAGCAGTCAATCAAAAGCAAAGCTGTCAAATAAAGAAGGAATTGTTCCAAAATCAGAAGATCAAAAAGACAAGGCTCTCAGAGGAAGGAGATTACTGACCATGGCAACACCCACACAAATATTTTATTGTATTTGCTTTCCAATTTCATAAGATTTTAATGAGCTGTGGAAAAACAGTAGGTTTAGATTACACTATATTGAAGCTACCTTCAGCAGCTGTCTCTGGCCTTGAATGACATTTAATTTCACAATAAAATATTTCAAAGAATATGAGCACGTACATGAAACTGCTGATTTTAAAAATGCCAATCAAACTAGCATATTTGTCATTTTTTAATGCCTATGAAATGTATTTATCTGAATAGTATAGGGAAAACAACTTTTTTTCAGGCAATCAGAGCCCCTTTATGAGAAAAATAAGTTGTTAAAAAGCAGTCAATAATTGGGAATGCTAAAGATATTTTTATGGCAGCATGTTTCCAAAAACTAACTTAAAAAGCAAATAATATTAATAAAAACATTGTGTCATTTTATTCTGCTGTATCCTATCTGACAAATAACATAAAAATGTTTTTAGAATTAAAAAATGAGAAAATAAAATATCCTGCCCTATTTTTGGAAACAGACCAATGACCTTCCTTGTTAAAAGCACATTTATTCACATGAATCTTACCAAATGCCTTCTGGCCCAGTTCTAAAATAACCACTGTCATGATTATATTTGTAATATGCTAAAGAACATTGTTTAGTTCCTATTTTAGAAAGAGATAATACTGCAGTTTTGAGTTAATTCCATTAGTCTACATTAACAAAATAAAAAGATTATTAAGTATAATATTTATATATTTTAATATATGTTATAATGACTTCCATAATTTCAGGAAGATATAATCATAATTATAAAGTTGGGTTGAGTATTTGTGCTGTTTTGCAATACCCATCTTTTCAGAATCATCAAGGTTGTTAATGAATTTTTGAAGTTTAAATAATGAAATACATTTATAGCCATATTCCCTAAAGATCTTTCTAAATCACTGGAACAATAAAAATCAGTTAATTTTGAGAAACTTTAAGGAGTATTGATTCTTATGGAAGAAGGAAACATGAATATCTTAAGGGAGATAAATATACTTTTGCATGAAAACTCAGTATCTTAAGGTACAAAAGGAGGACTAATTAATTTTGGATTTATTATGTACTTAGATGAGATTGTATGCCAATTTATTTACCCAATTTATTTCACGTAATAGTTGCACACACCCCTACTAGGTCAGAATATTTTTTCTGTTTTTCAGATGAAGAAACTGAGGTGCAAATAGATAAGGTTACTTGTTCAAGGCCCAAGAGCTAAACAGCACTAGAGTTCATGCTTACTTAATCTTAGTTCTTTCTGACTCCAATTTCTGTGTTCTTCCTAGTATACTATAGTATATTTCTCACCTTAAAAATTACGTAGGCATTTGGCAAATTTGGAAGCTGTATCACTTTTTTCATCATGTAAAAGTGGTATCTTCAAAGTTCCTTGGTCGGAAATACTATTTTTTTCCATATAACACTTCATGTAATTCTAATTATTTCTTTTTCTCATACTTTTCACAAAAAACAAGACAAATATATCACACAAGGTATTTTATTAAGGACTAGGAAACTTTCTAGAAAAGTTAAAAAGTAATCCATTTCACTTCCAAAAAATACTAGAAACACGTTAAATCCAAATAAAAGGAGAGATATAGTAAAGTTAAGCAAAGAAGTCATGAAATTAAAAACAATACAAACAACAACTATAAAAATATAGACTATAAATTAACACAAAGCTAGTTCTTTGAAAATATTAAAATTACTAAAACTTTAGTCTGATGATAATAAGGCAAAAGACAGAATTGATCAGTATTACAAATAAGGAATATCAGTTCATATTTTACTGAAAATAAGGGAATAAAATAACAGAATGATATATATTTTATATTAATAAACTCGGTAAAATAGATGAAATTGTCAGATTATTTGAAATATACAAATTATCAAAGCTCCCTCAAGACCAACTAAAAAAACTAATATCCCAGTATCTATTCAGAAAATGGAATGTGTAGATAAAAACCTTTCCACAGTAAAAACTCAAAGTCCAGGTAGCTTTCCTTTAGAAATTTATCTAATATTTAAGAAGGAAATAATATCAATTCTATAGAACATTTCCTAGCAAATATAAGAAAAATAATCTTCCCACTCATTTTATGAAGCCAGCATTGCATTGATGCAACAACTAGACAAAACTTAACAGGAAAAAAATATACACCAACCCTATTTCTCATCAACAAAAATGCAAAATCCCTTAACACAACATTAACAAATTGAATCTGGCAATACGTAAAAAGAATGATACATCATAATGAAGTGGAATTTACTTCAGGAATGCAAGTTTAGTTTAATACCTAAAAACAATTAATCAAATAACCATATTCAGAGGATAAATTAAAAAAAGGAAAAACATACTATCATCTCAATAAAGTCATTCAACAAAATTTAGCACTTATTCTTGATAAAAACGAAATAGGAGAAACTTTTCTCAACCTGATGAGGTAAAGTTGTAAAAAAATCTTGTGCTAACATCATAGTTATGGTGAAAGATTGAATGATTTACCCCTAAATCTGGGAAGGAGGTGGGGAGGTCAACTCACATCACTTACATTCAAAACTGTACTGGAAGCCCAAACAGGTACCATAATGCAAGAAAAAGAAATACAAAAGATATGGATTGGAAAAAATAAATCATTATTTGTTTGTAAACAGCATGACAGACTCTGTAAAACAGTCCATCCTTGACTGTTCTTCCCTCAAGGAACTCTCACTTGCTCTGCTCATAGCCTTCTGAGTTCACAAATATATCCATGCATCCCTTAACTTAAAATACAGTCACATGTCACTTAACAACAAGGATGCATATGAGAAATGTGTCATTAGGCAATTTCATCACTTTGCAAACATCATACAGTGTACTTGCACAAACCTACTAGGAGGTACATACAGCCTACTACATACCTAGAATAGATGATACTGCCTTTTTTTTTTTTTTTCCTGAGACAGAGTCTAGTTCTGTCACCCAGTCTGCAGTGCAGTGGCGTGATCTTGGCTCACTGCAAGCTCTGCCCACTGAGTTCAAGCCATTCTCTGGCCTCAACCTCCTGAGTAGCTGGGACTACAAGCGACCACCACCATGCCCGGCTAATTTTTTTTGTATTTTTAGTAGAGACGGGGTTTCACCGTGTTAACCAGGATAATCTTGATCTCCTGACTCGTGATCTGCCCTCCTCGGCCTCCCAAACTGCTGGGATTACAGGCGTGAGCCACCGTACCCAGCTGGTATTGCCTATTTTTATAATATGCAACAAACCTGTACAGCATGTTGCTGTACTGAACACTGCAGGCAATGGAACACAGTGGTACATATTTTTGTATCATTTAGATTTATTTAATATCCAAACATAGGATAGGTAAGGTAAAAATACGGTACTATAATCTTCTGGGACCACTGTCCTATATGCAGTTAGTCTTTGACTACAATGTCCTTCTGCAATGCATGACTGTATGCCAATTTTCAGAGGTAAAATCTATCATCTCCTCCTCTCATCTTCTCCATATTTTATGTCCTAACTCCTCACCTCAAATGTCTTTTAAAAATGACATTTTTTGCCTAACTTAACCCTTATTTAACTATTTGTATCACTATATCAATTATTGCTGTCCATCCACTATAATACTGAATATGTTCATTTCTGTTTTTGTTATTATTCTATTTTTTTGAGATTTTTGTTTTATTATTATTATACTTTAAGTTGTAGGATACATGTGCATAACGTACAGGTTTGTTACATATGTATACTTGTGCCATGTTGGTGTGCTGCACCCATCAACTGGTCAGCACCCATCAACTCATCATTTACATCAGGTATAACTCCCAATGCCATCCCTCCCCCGTTCCCCTCCCCATAATAGGCCCCGATGTGTGATGTTCCTCTTCCCAAGTCCAAGTGATCTCATTGTTCAATTCCCACCTATGAGTGAGAACATGTGGTGTTTGATTTTCTGTTCTTGCGATAGTTTGCTGAGAATGACAGTTTCCAGCTGCATACATGTCCCTACAAAGGACACAAACTCATCCTTTTTTATGGCTATGTAGTATTCCATGGTGTATATGTGCCATAAATTTAACGAAATGTGTATAAACATGTATACTGAAACATGCAAAATGTTGTATAGAGAAATCAATGAAGATTTAAATTAAAGGACTGATATACAATGTTCATGGATTTGAAGACTCAGTATATCTGACATGTCAACTATGAAGTCAAAGGAATCCAAATCCCCATTAGACTTTTTGTGTGTGTGACACAAATTGAGTGGCTGATTCTAAAAACGGAAATTATAATGTATATTCAAGTTTTAGCTGTAATACATATTATATATATACATATACATATATATAGTCAACTTTTAATATATATACTTAACAACACATAAATAAGTTAACTAGAAATAGGTCATAACTCCAAATATAAAATAAGAAAGATATAAACTTATAAAGCTCTAGTAACTGTGGGTAGGCAAATATGATTTAAATTGGACCAAACACGTCATAAGAGAAAAAATGGACAAGTTCAACTTTATAAAAATTAAAAACTTTTTTCTTCAAAATATTTGTTAAAAAACAAACCACAAAGTCATAGTCTAGAAGATTACTGCAAAACCTACAGGACAAAAGTTATGTACCAGAATCTATAAATAAATCTTGTACATTTACAAGAAACTGAACAACCTCATTAAAAAATGGACAAACAGGGCTGGGTTCAGTGTCTGAAGCCTGTAATCCCAGCACTTTGGGAGGCCAAGACGGGCGGATCACGAGGTCAGGAGATCAAGACCACCTTGGGTAACACGGTGAAATCTCGTCTCTACTAAAAAATACAAAAAAAACTAGCCGGGCGAGGTGGTGGGCGCCTGTAGTCCCAGCTACTCGGGAGGCTGAGGCAGGAGAATGGCATAAACCCAGGAGGTGGAACTTGCAGTGAGCTGAGATCCGGCCACTGTACCCCAGGCTGAGCGACTGAGCGAGACTCCGTCTCAAAAAAAAAAAAAGGACCAACAATTTGAACAGAGACTTTACTAAAGAAGATATGCTAATGACCAATGAGCACATAAAAAAGAAATATAACATAATTAATCACTGGAAAACACAAATTGAAAGTGTAATGATATACTGTTACACATATTCTTAGAATGGCTAAAATTAGAAAGACTGACAATACCAAGTGTTGGTGAAAAAGTAGAGTAATTTTAACTCATGAACTGTCAGTGAGAATGTAAAATACTTTGGACATTTCTTATACAGTTAACATATATTTGTCACATAACCAGTAGTTTCATGCCAGGTATTTATTAAAGATAAATTAAAATAAAAACATCCCCAAATATTTAAGACTGCTTAATGCATAGTAGCTTCACACTGGAAAGAAACTTAATAGTCCCCAATTTGTGAAAACTGTGGTATGTTGAAATTGTGCTATATCTATATTAAGCAACAATATCCAGCATTCAAACGAATTACCTACTGATACATGCAGTGACATAGATTAATAGTAAGAGCTATATAATAAATCAAATAAATGACTTAGAAAACATGAGATATTTTATGTTTACATTTACATAAATGTCTAGGAAATGCAAAACTAGCAGATCATTGATTGTCAGAGTCCAGGACATTAGGAGGGAATTGACGTGAAAGGGCATTAGGTTATTTTTTAGAATGTTGGAGGTGTCTTATGCCATAATTTGATGGTGGGCACATGGCTATGTATAAATTATCTTATCAAATTTTACACTTAAAATTTTGATGGATTTTATGGCATGTATATTATAGCCTAATAAAACTTATCTAACATAAAAGTATGTTAGCCAAGGTCACATATTTTGTAAATGGTAAAAGCAGTTCTTAAATCCAGATATGCTGCCTCTGAGTAAACTATGATATATATTTCTGAAATTTAGTACTACTATCAAATGTGAAGGAGTCCACTGAACATGGTGAACATGGGCTCTTCCAGTTGAGAGGAAAAAAAATGAACTGAAAGTATCATTTATCTCATGATTCTCATTATAATTAATATTGTACTACAATTACAAAAGAGGTACATACCACATAGAAATGATATTATTTATGTGAATGGGAACCTTTATGGGTTAAATTGTGTCCCCCACCAAATTTATATGTTAAAATCCTAACCTCTAGTGCCTCACAATGTGGACTTAATTGAAAATAAGTCATTGCTGATGTAATTAGTTAAGATGATGTCATACTCATGTAAGGTAGGTCCATAATTTCATAGAACTGGTATCCTTAAAAAAGTGGAACATTTGGAGACAGATTCGCACACAGGGAGGACATCATGTGAAGATGAAGGCAAAGATTAAAGTAATGCAGAGGCCAGGGCATGCAAAAGATTGCCAGTGACCTGCAGAATCTAGGACAGAAGCATGGAACAGATTCTCCCTCACAAACTTTAGAAGACACCAACTCGGCTGACACCTTGGTTTTGGACTTCTAGCCTCCAAAATTGTGAGACAATAAGTTTATATGTTTAAGACACCAAATTTGTGGCATTTTGTTATAGCAGACCTAGCAGACTAATAGGGATTCATGAAGTTGTGCAGTGCACAACCTGCACTGATATAAGTGGTCTCCCAGCAAGTTGCCAAGGCTTAGGTCTAGGTCATGCACATGAAACTCAGTAAACTTTTAATGCTTTTTCAAAGTTAATTTATTTTGAAAATGAGAATAAATGTGTAGCTCAGACTATATCTTGAATAATATTTTTCTCTTATAAAAACATTGTTCTTCTTTTTAAACATTGTTCTCCTTTTTAAAGGATGACATTTATTTTATTCTTTTTTCCCTCCATCACTGACATTATTATGCCTGTGGAAAAATAACCAACTCTGATGTCATTTAGCATGATTTTCCAATAGTATCAATTTCAAAAGTTTCCATTTACTTACTAAAAAGTTTTGTTAATCAAGGACATGGTTCATATAATTATGAATATTGGAGTTACTGGGAGAACTCTAGATGCTGTTATCAATTTTTTTAATTCACATTTTTGGCATATAGCTTTAAGACCGAACATTAATGCATCAATAGTAGATTATTATAATTGTTATTGCTTACTCTTAACTACATACTTAGATGCTTAGCTAAATTTGTTTATTCAGCCAAGAAATTTCACTACATACAAATCTGATTTTCTCTACTTACATAGAATATATTTGTTTGTGTGTAGATTACAAAGCAGCTTTGTTAATTTTGATTTTGACTATTTTTTAAATTATACTTTAAGTTCTAGGGTACATGTGCACAATGTGTAGATTTGTTACATGTGTATACATGTACCATGTTGGTGTGCTGCATTCATTAACTCGTCATTTATGTTAGGTATATCTCCTAATGCTATCCCTCCCCAACACCCGCACCCCATGACAAGCCCCAGTGTGTGATGTTCCCCACCCTGTGTCCAAGTGTTCTCATTGTCCAATTCAGACCTATGAGTGAGAACATGTGGTGTTTGGTTTTTCTGTCCATGTGATAGTTTGCTGAGAATGATGGTTTCCAGCTTCATCCATGTCCCTACAAAGGACATTAACTCATCCTTTTTTATGGCTGCATAGTATTCCACACTGTACATATGCCACATTTTCTTTTTTTTTTTCTTTTTTTTTTTTTT
>NW_012119376.1:4074809-4089765 GCF_000951035.1 Colobus angolensis palliatus | reverse complement strand
GGGTCAAATGGTATTTCTAGTTCTAGATCCTTGAGGAATTGCCACACTGTCTTCCACAATGGTTGAACTAGTTTGCAGTCCCACCTACTGTGTAAAAGTGTTCCTATTTCTCCACATTCTCTCCAGCACCTGTTGTTTCCTGACTTTTTAATGATCGCCATTCTAACCGGTGTGAGATGGTATCTCATTGTGGTTTTGATTTGCATTTCTCTGATGGCTTGTGATGATGAGCATTTTTTCATGTTTCTGTTGGCTGCATAAATGTCTTCTTTTGAGAAGTGTCTGCTCATATCCTTTGGTCAATTTTTGATGGAGTTGCTTGTTTTTATCTTGTAAATTCGTTTGAGTTCTTTGTAGGTTTTGAATATTAGCCCTTTGCCAGATGAGTAGATTGCAAACATTTTCTCCCATTCTGTAGGTTGTCTGTTCAGTTTGATGGTAGTTTCTTTTGCTGTGCAGAAGCTCTTTAGTTTAATTAGATCTCATTTGTCAATTTTGGCTTTTATTGCCATTACTTTTGGTGTTTTAGACATGAAGTACTTGCCCTGGACTATGTCCTCAATGGTATTGCCTAGGTTTTCTTCTAGGGTTTTTATGGTTTTAGGTATAACCATTTCCATTGTTATATGTGCCCGTTTCCACCTTTAAATGCCCCTGTTTCCACTGTTATATTTGCCTGTTTTGACTGTTTTTATAAGTATCTGTGTAAATCAGGAGATGAATTGGGTGGGATGTTAGTCTGAGTGTAATACCAAGTTTGGAGTGGGGGAGCAAAGTAAAGGATGAGTGATGATCAAGGTGACTAATGAAAGCTATGGAAAACTAAAAACTCTGGTGGATATAATGGCCCAACAGAAGTCACTGAAGATTAACAATTAAGTTGCCCAGATAATCTCTGGTTTGGGTAAGCCAGAAGCACAAAAACAGATCTGATCTGTAGGTTGGGACTTGTTCATTCAATGAATGTGGACAATATCACCATTGCCAATTATTTCATATTTATTTGTTAGTAATGATTTAATTGAACAGGTAATATTGTAAACCTGCAAGAAGAAATCTTAGTTTTAAATAGACTAGAATATAAGATGGAAGGTAGAACAAAGATATGGAAACATGCTTTAAAATAATTTTGTTTGTATATGAAAATGACATTACTCCCTTTTGGCCCAAATTAATATATCTAGCACTTAATAATTCTATCTCAAGTCATTTTGTTGTTGTTGTTGGCCATTGGGATGGTGAATCAACTTAGTTACTAGGTAACATGGCATAAGTCTTTGAGATCAAATTAAAGTCAATAGTTCTACTACTAATAAACCTTGGCTTCATTAGTTATATCAAAACCAGAAGGTTACAGAATAGAAAAGATACTAGATAATGAATGAAAATGTAATAAGTATTATATCTTACAAGTAAGAATTGTTTTACAGGCTAATTGTTAATGCTATAGCTTTTAATACCCAAAGGAACTATAATGAAGACCTTTAAATTGCCATGTCCTTAAGCTGAGATTAGAATTGTTCAAAAGAGTACTTTCATGTCTATGTCACGTCCAATTTTCTCCAACATTCAGTACCTCCCTATGTCAGATTCAACTGGTGTATTCTTTTAATCTATACAGACAATACATTTATAACACTTATTTGACCTTAAATCCTATGGTTCTCAGTTGCAGATGTTAATGCTTCCACATATATTAAACTCCTCTTCTTATCCAGGCTGTAAGGCTCAAAAACAGACCCTGTACTATACTTTTTTTGTCTCCTCTGCCAGTTTCAGTTCATTCCCAGGCATATTATAAGTATGCTGCAGTAATGTAAATGCAGAAATTGGCACATATTATTACCATATAGGTTGATACATTCTCACAAATTGAACTTACTCAAGTAAAGTGTTTCCAGGTTAAGAAACAAAACATTACCAGCACCCTCAGAAACATGCTCGTAACCCTATCCAGCCAAGACTTAGTCCCCAAGGAAAATCAGTATCTTAACATCTAATGGGGTTTATTGTATATTTTTTGGAAATGGAATTATACAAGATACAGTCTTTACATTTGGGTTATCTCTTTCATTATCATTTTAAGAATTGCCTGTATGTTATGTGTAGTTTTAGACTGTTCATTCTCATTAATGTATAATACAAAATATTTTAGCTCTTCATTTTACTGTTGATGGGGTTATCAATAATTTCTAGTTGGGGACTATTATACTAAATGTAGAGCTAAAATACAGTGATGTGTGCTGTGCTGTTTGATTACATTGCTCTGAGATCAGTTCTAAGATATGAAAAGCAAATGACAAATTATTCATATTACATGTGCCAATATCTATTGTACTTTTAAATAAGCATTTTTTAATATTGGGAAAGTATATTTTGAAAATATTAAAATGGAGTATGTGGGCTGCTTTCTCACGCAGCCACTTTTATTTAGTCCAAATTTTCTTTTTTTTTTTGAGACAGAGTCTTGCTCTGTCACCCAAGCTGGAGTGTAGTGGCCCCATTTCTCCTCACTGCAAGCTCCGCCTCCCGGGTTTACGCCATTCTCCTGCCTCAGCGTCCCGAGTAACTGGGACTACAGGCGCCCGCCACATCGCCCGGCTAGTTTTTTTGTATTTTTTTAGTAGAGACGGGGTTTCACCGTGTTCGCCAGGATGGTCTCGGTCTCCTGACCTCGTGATCTGCCCATCTCGGCCTCCCAAAGTGCTGGGATTACAGGCTTGAGCCACCGCGCCTGGCCTAGTCCAAACGTTCAAGTTTTCTATTAAAACCTACTCTTGCATCTTAGATCAAAATATATTATTTTTGCTAAGAAGCTGCCATGTCATGTGAAAATTCATATGTTGAAGTCCTATCCTCCAATGTAACAGAATTAGGAGGTGAGAGGTGATTAAACTATGAGAGTAGAACCCTCACAATTGGCATCATTGGCTTTATAAAGGAGACCACATTTAGCTAGCTCCTTCTACGGCGTGAGCATCAAGCAGCACAGTCCTCATCTGTAAGGAATAGGTCCTCACCAGACACCCATTTGCTGATAACTTGATCTTGGAATTCCCAGCCTCTAAAACTATGGGAAATAAATGTTTATTGTTGATGCAATTTATGGCATTTTTATTATAACAATCTGAACAAACTAAGATAGAAGCATTTGAGGATTAGTATAGATGTTCCCACTTGACAACATTCAGAAATAAAACAAGCCTACAGAAAGAATAAACCAACATGTGTCCTACCACATTCCCACACACCACCCAGTCTACTCTCCATAAGAATCTCAGCATGACTATTGTGAAAAAATCGGTGTATGTCTACATATACATATACATATAAACAGACATGTATGAACATATGTGTGTATGTCTACATTTTAACAGACATTTTTTAGAGAAGTTTTAGATTCACAGCAAAAAAGAGCAGGAAGTACAGAGTACCACATATGGCCTGACCCTCCACCCCCATCCACGCCCACTGTCAACATCCCTTACCAGAGTGGTAGGTTTATGAAAATCACTGAATCTACATTGACAAATCATCTGCCCAATTCCACAGTTTACATTAGTGGTGTTTACTCTTGGTGTTATAAATTCTGTGGGTTTGGACAAATTTATAACGACATGTATCTACTACTACAGTATCACATAAAATAGTTTCACCACTCTGTAATTCTCTGTGGTTTACCTATTTTTCCTTCCCCACTAACTCCTGGCAAGCATGGATCTTTTTACCATCTCCATAGTTTTGCCTTTTCCAGAATGTCACATAGTTAGGATTCTACAGTATGTAGCCTTTTCAAATCGGCTTCTTTCGCCTAGTAATATTCATGTAAGGTTGTTCTATGTCTTTTCGTGACTTGATAGCTCGTTTGTTTTTAGCACTGAATAATATTCCATAGTCTGGATGTAACACAGTTTAGTTATTTATTCACACGCTGAAGGATTTCTTGTTTGCCTCTGAGAATTTGGAATAATGAAAAAGGTACCATAAACATCTGTGTGTAGGTTTTTGTATAAACATAATTTTTCAACTACTTTGGATAAATAGCAAGGAGCTCATTTGTTGAATCACATGGTTGGAGTATATTTATATTTGTGAGAAACTGCCAAACTGTCTTGCAAGGTGGCTGTACTATTTTGTATTCCCACCGGCAATGAATGAGAGTTTCTATTGCTACGCATCCTTGTCAGCATTTGGCGGTGTCAGTGTTGCAGATTTTGGTCATTGTAATAGATGTGTAGTGGTATCTCATTGTTCTAATTTGGTTTCCCGGATGACATGTGATCAGGAATATCTTTTCACATGCTTATTTGCCATCTGTATACCTTCTTTGGTGAGGTATCTGTTAAGGTCGTTGGCTCATTTTAAAATCATTTTTTAAAATTATTATTATGGTTGAATTTTCATGGTTCTTTGTATATTTTGGATAATAGTTCTTTATCAGACATGTTTGTTATAAATACATCATCCTAGTCTGTGTCATATCTTCTCATTTCCTGACAATGTTTTTTGCAGAACAGAAGTTTAGAAGTTTTTAGTTTTAATGATGTTCAGCTCCTTTATTTTTTCATAAATCATGCCTTTGGTGTCGTATTTAAGAAATCATAGACGTACACAAAGTCATCTTGATTTTCTCATATATTATCTTCTAGGAGTTTCACAGTTTTGTGTTTTGCATTTAGGTCTGTGATGGTACTGCTAAAGTCAACTACCATTTGAGGTAGGTATTAAAAAGGGTATAAATTCTGTGTCTAGGTACTTTTTTTTTTTTCTGCATGTAGCTGTCCAGTTGTTCCAAGCATTGTTTGCTGAAAAGACTATTGTTTTTCATTGTAGTGCCCTTGCTACTTTGTAAATATAATCATTCAGTTGATTATATTTGTGTGGATCCATTTCTGGGCTCCCTATTGTGCTTTATTCATCAATTTGTGTATTGTTTATTTGTTTTTACAAATAACACACTGTCTTGATTGCTAGGACAGTGATAAGTAGGACAGTGTCACTCCTCTGACTTTGTTCTTCTCCTTCAATATTGTGTTAATTATTCTGTGTATTTTCTCTCTCCATACAAGCTGTAGAATCAGTTTGTCAATAACCACAAAACAACTTTCTGGGATTCTGATTGGGATTATGTTGAATCTATAGGTCAAGTTGGGAAGAACTGACATCTTAACAATATTGAATCTTTTTATCCATAATCCTGGAATATCTCTCCCTTTATTTAGTCATTCTTTGACTGCTTTCATTGAAGTTTTATAATTTCCTTCACATAGATCTTGTACATAGAGTGATTTATTTTTGAATGTTAAACCCACTTTACACATCTGGAAAAGTCCCACTTAATCCTGGTATACAATTATGTTTCTTGTTAGATTTCATTTGTGAATATTTTGTTGATGATTTTTATATCTAAGTTCGTGAAAGATATTGGTTTACAGTTTTCTTTTGCTGTAATATCTTTACCTTGTCATCTCAGGGTAACACCATCCTTGTAGAATGTTCTGAAAGTGTTTACCTTTGCTACATTTTCTGGAGAAGGTTGTAGAGAACTGAAAACATTTCTTCCTTAAATATTTGATAGACTCACTATCTGGTTCTGGTGTACATCAGGCAGTTTGTGTCTTTCAGGCAACTGGTCCATTTAATATAAGCTATTAAACTTGTGGGTATAGCTCTATTCGTCGTAGCTCTGCATTTTTCGTAGGATTAGCACAGACGAGCCTTTTAAATTTTTTTTAATTGACATTGGACATTGATAATGTGTATCTCCTCTCTCTCTCTGTCTCCCCTCCTTACTTCTCTTTTGATTTTCACTCCAATTTTATTTTCTTTTTCTGTTGATTCATGTTTTATTTTATCTTCTTTATCTTTCTCTAGTTTTCCTGATTAAATTATTTTTTATATTTTAATGTGAATTTAATCCTATAAATTTCCTAGTTAGCAATGCTTTCAGTATATTTTCATTTTCAATTATTTTAATGAAAACCTTCTTTTGAGATTTGTTTAGTCAATTTTTGTGGCAGTTTGTTTTTTAATCTACACATAAATGTAGATTTCTTCCGGCTATCTCTCTGTTTTTTATGTCTAGTTTAATTTTGTTTTTGTCTGAGAATATACTTTATATGATTTTTTAAAATTTGTTTAAGTATGTTTCGTGGTTAAAAATGTGATCTATCTTGGTAAATGTTCCATTTGAACTAGAGAATGTGTGTTCTGCTATTGCTGGATGGTGTATTCTGTCAATGTCAGTTAAGTCAAGTATATGGATGGTGCTATTCAGGTCAATTTCATCTTTCCTGACATTCTGTCTGCTTGGTAAATAGATTACTGGCAGAGAGATATTGAAGTTTCCAACTATAATAAAGAATTTATCTATTTTTCCTTGAAATTCTATTTTTCTTTTGCCCATGTATTTTGACACAGTATTGTTAAATTCATATATATTTAGAGCTGTTATGTATTATTTAAAAACTGAAATTCTTATTATTGTGTTACATTCCTGTTTATCCCTGATAATTTTCTTTGTTCCAAAGTCTGCCTTGTCTGAAATTAATACAGTTGCTTCAGCTTTTCTTTGGGTAGCATTAATATAGCATATATTTCTCCATCTCTTTTTTTCAAACTGTGTCTTTGTATTTAAAATATGTTTCTTGTAGTCAGCATATAGTTTCGGTTTTGAAATCAGTTCTGACAATCTGTCTTTTAATTGATGTCTTTAAGCCATTCATATTTAATGTGATTACTAATATAGATTGAATAATATCTATCAGATTTCTGTTTTCTAATTGTTGAACTTATTTTTTGTTTCTTCTCCCTCCATCCTTATTTTCTACCCTTTCTGACTTAATTTAAGCTTTTATAAGATTCCATTTTATGTCCTTTCTTTGTATGCTTTTAAAGCACCTTCTAAACAGTTTTCAATAACTGTTATGGAATTTAAAATATACATTTCCTACTAACCTAAGTATACCTTCAAATGATATTATGTACCTTATTGGGTAAAGTGGCATTACTCTCATTCGTTTCACTTATTCATATGTTATATTCACCCAATATATTATTAGTAACATAGCTTTCGACAAACAGATGTCTTTTAAGTCAATTACAAATGAGAAAGACAAAATATTTCATTTTGTCTGTATTTATTTCTTCTCTAAAATTCTCCCTTTAGAGAGAATAAATAATATTCAAACTTCTTAGCTATATCATTTTCCTTCTGCTTGAGAAACTTGTTTTAGATTCTTGCAGGACAGTTCCTCCTAATGAAATTCCTCTGTTTTTGTCTGTCTGAGAAAGTATTTATTCTCCATTTTTGGAGAATAAAATTTTGCTGAATATAAAATTCTAAATTGGAGGCTTTTTTCTTCTTTCAATCACATAAATATTTCTCACTCCATTTACTACTGCCTTTCATAGTATCTGATGAGAAGTTCACTGAAATTCCTATCTGTGTTTTTCTATAGGAACTAACATTGTGCCCCTTCCCACTTTATGACTTCTTCCTTTGGTTTTTGTTTTCTAGAGCTTGAATATGATATGCCTAGTTATAGTTTATTTATTTTTTTGTCTTTATTCTGTTTTGTTTTGTTTTCTTTAGGGGGAAGTAGTTACAGTGTTTGGTGTTCTCTGATCTTTGTATCTTTCATTAACGTTGAAAAATTCTCAGTCGTTGTTACTCCAAATTATTTCTTCTGCTCTCTTCTATCTCACTTTTCTGGTAATCTAATGAAATGTATATGTATTACATCTTTTGAAATTGCCGCATAGCTCTTAGATGTTCCGTCCTGCTTTTGCCTTCTTTTTCCTCTTTGCATTTCAGTTTGAGAAATTCCTTTTGACCTATGTTCAAGTCCACTGATTCTTTTCTCGGCCAAATCACCTCTACTAATGAGCCCGTAAAAGGCACACTTCACTCGTGTTAAATTGTTCTTTAAATTCTTGCATTTCTTTGGAATTTTTTTTAGAGTACCCTTCTCTATTCTTACATTAGCCATATGTATTTCGTGTTGCCTACTTTTTTCCCTTAGAGCACTTAACATGTTAATCATGGCTGTTTTAAATTACAGTAATTACAACATCTGTGTCATACCTAAATCTGATTCTAATCTTTTCGTTGTCTCTCCAAACTGCTTTTTCTTGTATTTTGGTGTCTTCTAATTTTTTGTTTAAAGAATAATGTGGTGTCTGTATTAGAAACTGATGTGCCTAAGCCTTTAGTGTGAAGATTTACATTAAAGTGCATAGGAGCTAGGCTGTATTTAATGTTTGTTGCATCCGTAGGTACCAGGGGGTTCAAATTCCTCTAGTGTCCTTATTTTTGTCTCCCTGCTTAATTCTTGGCATTCCTATGTATTCCTCCTCTCAGAGAATTTGAGTCTTGTAACTCTGTTAGCTATAATTATGCTGAAGTTTTGGTTGTATGCTAGTCAAGTATGGAGCATTCAATAATTTTCCAATTAAATCTTAGTTTTTCAGTGTCCTGTGTCTCTGAGATGTGCTTAATTTTTGAATAATGTTTGTATATGCTGTATGGAGATGAATAAGTTTCTTCTTTTTCCATGTAGTTTTTTAGTTCCATTGACTGAAAAATATCCTTTTTTCCTTGAATTTCCTTGATGATTTTGGCAAAACTGAATTTACCTTCTATGTGTGGGTGTATTTCATTTCTTTCAAATTTTTCATTGATCTATGCCTATATTTATGGCAGTATCATGCTTACTTAATTAGTGAGGATTTATAATGTCTTAAAATTAGGTAGCACACTGAAACCTCAGCAACCAACCTTCACATGTACTCCCTGAATCTAAAACAGAACTTGAAAAAAACAAAACAAAACATAAAAACAGGTAGTATATGTTATCTGATTTTGTTTTCCTGTTAAAAGGAAGTTATGATTTCTACATAAATTTCTAAATTTGTTTGCAATTTTTAAAAAGCTCAGTGGGATCTTTGTTAGGATCATATTAAATTTGTACACTAACTTGGGGAGAACATCTTAGCTGTATTTGTTTTCAGTGGTATATCTATTTTTTGGTGTATCAGTTTTTTAGACCTTATGTATTTCCTCTCAGTGATATTTGGTAATTTTCATTGTATAGATATTTTGTATATTTTAATGAAGTTTTTTCTAAGCATTTGTTTTGATGTATTGTGAATGAAATTGTTTTTAAACCTTATTATCAGGAAGTATGTTACAAGCATATAAAAACACAATTCATTTTTATATAACAAGCCTACATCCTAAGATCAGTGACCTTGCCAAATTCACTTCTAATAAATTTTAGCTGGTTCTTTAGGATTGTCCTCATAGGTAGCAACCATGTTATTTCCAAATAAAGGGATCTTTGAGACATTGAACATTACAACATACTAATTATTGAAGTCAATGTTGAAGAAAGACAATGATCTAAAATCCATGAAATCCACATCACTCCTGTCTTCTGCCTCTCAAGTAATCAAAAGAGATACTTGGCCTATGATTTTGTACCCAACCTTACTGCCTTGTCTCACACAAATCTTGTTGGAAACGTCATCTAAATAGTGTTTTCTTTAATGAAATGATCCAAGTTCTAATGTTGTTGTCTCAAATCAGCAGTATTTATCTTGTTTTCTCAAATGTTTGTTGTTTCAGCATGTTATATGAATATATCAATTCATTGTTTGGACAATTTTAGTGATGAGAGCATGTGGCTTCCCGGTGGAGCTCTCTATTGAGGTAGTCTTATTCTTGAAGACTAGGGGAACTAGTGGACAAACTTAAAATCCATATTCTAATTGCCTATAAATGGAAATTTTGGCCTTTGAAAAATATATTTGGTGTTCCTATTGAAACAGATATAATAATCCCTTATTTGTTTACTTTTACATACCTTAGTGTACATACTTTCGTTGTGTACACATTTCTTAAAAGGAGTATCCTATCGGAAAATTAAGGCATGGTCTTTTTAAAAAGTAGGATTGTCTAAGTGACAATAACATTTAGAAATTTTTAAATCCCTTGGAATATTCTTTTGAATATCGTTACAGATTTCATTATGAATTATAAAAATCCAAAATTCTAGAGAGATTTAATACGTTCAGGAGTTTAAATTTCTTTCATTGCATATAGTTACATTTGCATAAAAGTTAAGTAAAGCAATTTCATTTCTGTTGAACAAAGGGAGAAAAAATCCATGGTGAATAACCTGTGATGATAGTCTTTTCTACAACTTCGACTTTATCTTTACTCCTCAGGAAAAGGAGCTTAACAGCTTTTTTTCATAACAGAAATCAAACACTAAGCACTTCTTTTCATATATAGCACATGATAAAGCAAGGCCCATAGAAGATTTAGCTGTAAGAAGACTGATATCCATTCACTTAGTGTTGTTTTGTGTATGTTATTCTATTTTGCTAAGATTAATCTCCCAAGCTGCGTAACCATTGTGCCAACTATTTATTTGATAAAACATGGTATAGTTTGTGAACCTGAATTTATTCTTCTTCTTTTTATATCCTTATTACAGTCAACATATTAAATAATACAAATGTGTACATGAATATGTATATTCAACATTCTAGTGGGAATTATACATAAAAAATAGAAAAACATATTTGCCTTGGGAAGGAGACAAGATTTTAGGTGGTAAAACATGTTGAATGTTTATGCTGGAAGCGGTTCTAATAATAAATTTGTCTCTTCTATTCTCCAGTCTTTTTACCTCTATTGAGAGTTGTGTTTATGTCTCCTTGACAGACAACACAATGTAAGGGAATTAAGTGAAAGGAATCAAGTTCTTTCTGGTATCTAAATAATATACTATTCTCTTAAACATACCAGAATACCACTAAATAATATGTTAACATACTTTCCCACCAGTAAAACGCCTGTGTCATCAATTAGAATCCCAGGAAAGAAAAAGGTACTATTGACTACATTTTAGTATATTTTACAACGTGTTTCTAATCTGCCATTAAATGTGTGACCATGTATTTTCATCTTTTAAAACAATTTAAACATTAATTTGTGAAGTAGCAATAGAAAAAAAAAGAAAGACAATTTCAACAGACTGTGTAGGTCTGATTACCAAAGCACTACAAATCTTGTGAAAATGCATACTGGTCTTATTTATGACACAAAGGGCTCATATTCTCAGAGGGCTTATTACCTCTCCTCAGTCTCCATTTTGAGAAAAAAAAATCAGACTGGGTAAAATCGGTGTAATGGGTTTACTTTCACCCATGGTCCTTCCTCTTCCTCATTGTAATCTTGACGAGTCTTTTAGAAACTTTTGATCCCAATTTCCTAATAAGCAAGAAGAAAGCTTTACACTTGATGTGTCTAAGAATAAACTAATGCAAAAATTACATTCCATAGGTTTTATTTTCATTAGATACTGTACCTTCTTTTACAATTTTCATGTCAATGTTTTCCTAAATATTTAATTATTTTAGGTTTTTCTCCAAGTAGAATTTATGAAATCAAATTTAATACTTTTTTTCCATATGGAACAGTCAGAGAGAACATGGACACACACAAGACAGTAGACATGGGCATGGGAGAAAAGAAAACAACAGTGATTCTTCAACTATAGATTTGTTTGTCATCTCTTTCAAAAATTTTTCTTTCCTTTAGATAAATCTAATTTTATGCATGAAAGTATATCCTAACTTCAAGAGAAGATGATGGTAGCATAATCTGATATACCAATGAATTTACAGTTTCCCTCACATTTCCTCACCTGCTAAGATAATCAGCATATGTTTTTCTCTACTTCCCAATCAGTTGATTAAAATATTGAACAGTATTTGACCTATATTAGGTAGCATTACATTCATGTGGGATCTTGTAACGTGATTTTGTATTATTATTGTTCATTTCAGCAATTTATTGTCTTTTTTCACAGAATTTGCATCTATCTTAATTTGCATCTCACTATTTAAGTGAAATTAAAGTCTCTTTAATAAATGTCACATTGACTTGAAAATCCATATTCTTTAAATAGAAAACACATTTCTCTATTGATGTCTAAACTTATTATTTTCCCCATCATTGTACACTACTTAAAAGGAACCCAACATGGGCAGGATTTAAATAGTTTTCACTATCACAAAGGAACCACCACATGTAGGGCACCATCTAAATAGTCCATGAGTAGGGTCTGGAGGTGGAAAGAGAAGATATTGTGCAGGTGAGAAATGCCTAGTTGTGCAGTTGGTTAAACTCTTAGGGAAGTGGTGAGCTGTGGGTCAGCCGCAGGGCATGGCATGTGATTCTGCCTTCCTAGTGGGGGCTCTATAACAGTCATGGACATAACTCAGGGAAGAGGGAGGTCTGAATATTTCTGAGAAACAAGAGCTTCCATTATTAATCTGGCAAAGCCACGGCTGGCCCTCTAGAGGCTTAAAGTTTATTTGCTTCACTTCCAGAGTCCGAAGGTTTATAGAAGCATATCCCTAGAGTTTTACTATTCTCTTCTTCTGCATTACACATGATATATTAGACCTCAATGTGTTCCTTGTACCACTTTGTCTGTAATGTTTCCAATTTTCTTAGGAAAGTTACACAGGGTTTTGGAAGCTTAGAAAATACAACTTCCCTTCCATGCTTTTGTCCATAGAGGAATACCAAATTTATAAAATATGAAACATGTCATTTCTAAAATATTCCCAATCTGCTTCCTGGTGTCTTTGACTGATGAGATGGTTCAACTGAAGCTGCAAACACTTGACATAGTTTTATGCCAAATTTATAATAGAATGATATTTTTCTAAGAGTTAATGTATCTCAGCTGGTAGAATTGATTAGTATTCATAAGTATTTTCATTGGCACTGCTAACAAACATAATTAATATGCTTTCAACAGATGCCACTTGTGATGCCAATGAGTAAATAAGGACTTTCCTTTTTATTCTAGACAGACAGAATAAGTGCCAAAAAGTGCTTTTGTACCTTTGTGCCTTTGCTTGCCAAATAGATCAGTACTCATTTTTTAACTGTCTCCACACCAAATTTAATAAAATTTCAGTAAAAAAAAGTCTTGTTGGGTTAGGGTGGAGTTCTAATTACGATGTGAGAAAATAATCATGCTGCACAGTTTAAAAATATACAAACTATTGACAGGTAGAAAAGTAAAATGCCTTGATGATAAGAAAAACATTGGTTTAAAAAAAACCCTCAAATTTCTAGTTTCATTACAAAGCCATCACTCTGTTTTTAAACACTCAATTCTTAGAGGTATCTATTGGTATTTACTGGCTTAGAACACTCAATGTACTCTCAGGTAAACAACAACAAAAAAATAAATGCAGACACAAAAACTAGTAGATTTCTATGATGGTGTTTTCCAATGTATTCTTTTATTTGTGAGGTGCCCCACTTCTATCTGTAGCATAATCGTAAACCCAATTTCTTACTGGCTTCCTCAATGCTACCCAATCCAATGTTCACACTGGTGAATGATGGAGTAGTGGGCCCATGACCAAAGGTGGTCTAGGTCCAGTCATTTATGCAGATCCTAGACCCTTGTCATGGTTTACAATCGAGAGGCACATATGTAATTCAACCTGGTATAAAGAAAGCCCCTCCCTAGGATTGTCAGAGTTGGAACCCAAAACATTGAGCTACTCTGCATTAAGTGAAATTGTGAATATAAAGTTCTGGAGTTATCTAGAATTCTTGCCAAATGAATCTGAAAGAGAAAACCGATGCAGCTGATAGTGTCACCTGCAACTAAGAGTACTTATTATACAACAAACTGCAAATATTGCTTGATAGGAGAGGCAAGGAAAAGCAAGTCCTAAAATATTTGATTCCAAGTTTCTGATAGTTTGTATAATTTATTTAAATATCATACCACTGACTCATATCTATACTGTATTTTTTTTTCTCTTAAGCTTGGTGAAGTTATGCTTCCATCACTTGCAAATGAATTAGCATTGAAAATGCAACAAACTGAAAATATTGCTGATAAATATCCCCAGCTACCAAAAGCTTTCCTAGAGTATATTTTTAAAAGTTTTTCAAAATCCTTAAACCCACCATTATCACTACTCATTCCTCAACACCCACAAATACCAGAACATTTCATCTTTTGGATCATTTTTGCTTTTAATTGATTTGACGGAAGAGATAAGGTGAAGTTGTATTGGACTAAGTCAATCTGAAGTTTCTTAACCACTATTGAAAACAAATGTTAGTTTTGAAAATACAATATCTCAGCTGGTAGCTGAGAATATAGCTGGCCAATGTGATGAAACACCATCTTTGCTAAAAATACAAAACTTAGCTGGGCATGGTGGTGGACATCTGGAATCCCAGCTACTTGGGAGGCTGAGGCAGAATAGCTTAAACTCAGGAGGCAGAGGTTGCAGCAAGCTGAGATCGCACCACTGCACTCCAGCCTGGGTGACAAAGTGAGACTCCAGCACACAAAAAAAGGGGGGGTTTATTTTCATTTTCTTTCTTTCAAGGTTCCACATTATTTAACGATAATTAAAAGCATGTGTACTTCCAAGGTAAGTTTAAGATATTAGCTATAATACCAATTATATAGTCTCCTTTCTGACCTGTGCTCCTTGCTTCTGTCCGATCTCTTGTTCTGGCTGGCTTCTCCTCCTGTTCCTTACCTGTCTGCCCAGCCTACAGGGCCACGTCCCACAGTCTATGTTCTGTTAAAACTTCCTCACTTGGCTGGATGTCACGGCCCACGCCTGTACTCATCCTAGCACTTATTTAGCTATATATAGGAGAATATAGCTATATATAGCTAAATAACTTCAGGTTCAACTGTAACTCTACTGCAAATTGTACAGTGTCTGAAATTTTTAAAACTATTATCATTTAATAACTCATTTGGTATTATTTATAAATATTAACTAACCACTTATTATGAGTCAAGCACTCTGTTATGTGCTTTTAGTATAGAAGTGAATTAAAAAATTAAAAAGTTGGGGGCAGAGCAAGATGGCCGAATAGGAA
>NW_012119376.1:4065872-4070859 GCF_000951035.1 Colobus angolensis palliatus | reverse complement strand
TAAATGGCTTGAAATTTTATTTCTTTTCATCAGTAGTTTTGTGAATACTTTACCAGATGTCACGGTAGATTTGAAAATACTTTCTAAAAGGTTTCAATCTATTGAGACTCAGAAATAATTATAGATTATTTTCTACTAATTATTTAACATTAAAATGTTTCTATTAATTATAATGATTTTCTATGAATCATAGTAGAAAACCCAGATCAAACTAATATTATGACATCATCTTCTATAAAGAAAACAGGACTTTAGATTAGATGACTTCTAATAACACCATCATCTGTAAGACAATATGAATATACACAATTAAGCATTTTAATTATTCTAGATAAAACTTTTTTGTAAAGTGAGTAGCATATAGTGAGTTGTGAAAAGTTAGCAGGTATTTATTTTTAATCTTATTTGTATTAATATTTTTTAAAATTAGAAATGTACTTTCAAAATGGCCTTATTGATAAAATTATTCTCCCTTTGACATGTTCTTAATTGGTATTATAGCTAATATCTTAAACTTACCTTGGAAGTACACATGCTTTTAATTATCGTTAAATAATGTGGAACCTTGAAAGAAAGAAAATGAAAATAAACCCCCTCTTTTTGTGTGTACTGGAGTCTCACTTTGTCACCCAGGCTGGAGTGCAGTGGTGCGATCTCAGCTTGCTGTAACCTCTGCCTCCTGGGTTCGAGCTATTCTGCTTCAGCCTCCCAAGTAGCTGGGATTCCAGATGTCCACCACCATGCCCAGCTAAGTTTTGTATTTTTAGCAAAGATGGTGTTTCACCATATTGGCCAGGCTGGTCTTGAACGCCTGACCTGAAGTGATCTGCCTCCATCAGCCTCCCAAAGTGCTGGGATTACAAGCATGAACCACCATGCCTGGCCAAAAATTAAAAATAAACCTTTATCGAGCATACGCTTGTTAATAGGTACTATTCTAGGCGCTTTTACACATGCTTTCTCACAATAACCCATAGGTAGGTTGTACATTGCCCCAGTTTTACACTAGAAACTAAATTTAGACCTGTCAAATTAAGTAATTTGAATCTAGGTGTCTAAGTCCATTCCCACTGCGAAAACAAAATATCACAGACTGAGTAATTTGTGTGTAACAGGAATTACTTCTCGTAGTTCTAGAAGCTGGGAAGGTCAAAATCAAATCCAAGATTTGGTGTCTGGTGAAGGCTCACTCTGCTTTCAAAACGGTACCTTGTTGTTGTGTCTTCATAGGGCAGAGTGGAAAGGCAAAGGACGCTTCAACCTCTTATATGGTCACTAATCCCATTCATGAGAGTGGAGCCCTCATAACTTAATCACCTCCTAAAGTTCTCCTCTCTTAATACATCACATTGAAGTTTAAATTTCAACATATGAATTTGTGGAGACACATTCAGGCCACAGAATAGAGTATTTGAAATTTTCCTTTTTGATCTTTAGGCTGTTTTTTATCCTCAAAATACCATGGTTATACAAACATGATATTGTATGTGCAGTAGACTGTTTGAAGAAGATTTAGATATTCTGTGGCTGTGTAAAATTTATTGGTCAGGGAGGAAAACCAATTATTTTTGATATTGATTTTTGAAAGTAAGGTTAAAGTAGTTGCTTTTTAGTAGTTTTATTTTTCCAGAGCAGCAATGGAAGTTACCTGTATATAAGCTGGTTATCATACGTCCATTTCTATATTTATATATTATATACTACACATTTTAAAAGAAGACATGACTGACTAAAGCATAATTAACTTGGAGAATAGGAGCCTCAGTAGCCATATTTGAGTATTGTCAAAAGATACAGTATCCTGTAGATCTTCTTTCTGATGTTTGAAATATCTATGATCACGCGTATTGGTTAGTGCTTTCCAAACCTGGCTGATACTTAGTATTCTAGAAAGATAATATTACCTTTCTTTTGTTCTTGGTTTTTAATTTGTTTGGTTCTAATAAACATGTCTACACCATGCTTCTAGAAAGTTTGATTTGGTTGCTCTAGAACGTAGCTCAAATATTGGAAAATAAGTTCTGCTCATTAGGAACATATTGAGTTGAATCAACTTGTCAAGTCAGTTTAATGACGTCAACTGCTATAATAATTCCTGATAGCATGTTTTAAACTGAGAACAAATAATCATACTATGAAGCAACAATCTCTGTTGATTGATCATCCATAAACAGATTAGTGTTATTATAAAATAAAACTTCAATGTATGCCTTCTGAGACATTTAATAGGTCCAAGGTAATCTTAATGCTGCCTATTAATTACGAATAAATAGTAAATAGTATAGTATAAGTTTAGAATGCTGTTTTATTCTCTGTAGTGTAGCCCTACTTCTTCTGAGAATATTCCATTTTGAATAGGAAAAGAATGAAACTAGGAAACTATTCAGAACTTCTGCTCTTCAGATCAACGTGAAATAACAGGGACTGGATTTACCTTCCAACATGATAGAACTAGGAAAACAGAGAAATTATATCAAACAACCATTGTCAATACATTGACTATAAAACAAGAACAATGATCTATGAGAGATATAAAACAAAATATATAAGCTCTATGACTGTCCCAGCTTACTGCTTGGAAAAAAATTTCCGACCCTGGAGCGAGGAGGGCGACTCTAGAGAGTGCTCTGAAGTCCCCTGGGACAAGTAGACAGAGCTGAGATAAAGGGGAGATCAAGGTGGCTAGAGTTCCCCGAGAACCAGGAAATAGAGTGTTACATAGGGAGAGCATTTCAGAGATCATGAGTCCTAATTTCATATTCTGCTGAGTACTGATTATCCAGCTCACGCATATGAAGAAACTACATGAGTTGGGAAAGAGAACCACTCAAAGTAATTAAAGTGGAAGAGTTCCCAGAACTCATACAAATATGTAGAGATAAAAACTACATTTTCTGCGATTAAAAAATTCACTTATAGGATTACCAAAACATTAATTATTGCCCAATAGAGAGTAGTCAACTTAAAGAGACGGGAATAAAATCTACTCAAAATGGAACGTATTAAGAAAAATATTACTAAAAATATTGACAGAGCAACAGTGAACTGTGAGACAACTTCAAGTAGCAATTGGAGTATACTCCAAGTATACTCCTGTTTGCAATCCATGAAAGAGAAGAAACAAATGTTTGAAGAATTAATGGACAAAAATGTTCCAAACTTCATGAAAACTATAATCTCATCCATCTAAGAAATTCAATAAATTTTAATTACAAGAAACATGAAGAAAAATACACAAAATCATATGATAGTCATAACATTCAAACTGTATAAACTAGTCATCCTGAAAAAAATCTTAAGAACAGCAAAGAAAATACACCTCATATACACAGAGTAGCAATGATAAATATGACAGCTGATTTGTCATGAGAGTGAATAAAAGTCAGATTTGAATGATGCGATATCTGCAAGGTGTAGAAAGAAAAAACATTATCAGGCAATACAAGAACTATTCACCTAATATCACCTAATAATAATAGCTTTCAAAATGAAGGTAAAAGAAACACTAATCAGACAGAAAATCGAATTGATAACTATCAGATCTGTACTATAAGAAATATTAAATGAAGACCTTGAAGAATAAGAAAAATTGTATCAGAAAAAATCTGAATCTATACACAGAAAACAAGAGCACTAGAATTGGTAACTACATGAATAAATATATAAGCTTTTTCCCTAATATTTGAGATATTTAAAAGATAATTGGCTGTTTAGATGGAAATATAAACAACATTATATAGGGCTAATAACATATTCTCAAGCAAGATGCAAAACAAAAGCACAAAGGTCAAGAAGAGAAAATTGAATTATACTGTTGTGAGATATATTATGCCTGCCATGGAGCATAGACTGTGATAAATTAAAGATCAATAATATACAAACTGAAGTCTGTATCAATATAGCCATTAATATAATACAATGAAGTGTTACAACTAATAGACCGGAAACAGAAGAAAAATGGATTCACAATAATAGAAAAGAAATAGAAAAAAGGTAAAAAGAACAAATACAGATTGAACAAATTGAAATCAAACAGCAAAATGACAGACTTAAAATCAATTATATAAAATAACATTAAATATAGGTGGTATAGGCACACAAATTAAAAGGCAGAGTGTCAGAATGTGTAACAAAGAAAATCCTAACTATACGCTCCCTTCTAGAAATATCCACTTAGAAATAAAGACAAATAACTTACAAGCGGAAGAATTCGCAGGAAAAGATAGTTTATGTTAGCACTAATCAAAAGGAAGCTAGAGTAGCTATATTAAAATTAGACAAATTAGGTTTCAAACTGAAGAAATTATCAGAGATAAGAAAGATCATTTTATAATAATAAAAGGGGTCAATTCACCTAGAGGACATAATTTAAATTTTAACACACATGAGAGAAGTCCAACATATTTAAAGCTAAAAATCATAGAACTGCAATAAGAAACAGACAAATCCCTAATATTGGTTGGAGATTCCATCATCCTGGGTCTCAATAATTGAAAGAACAAGTAGACAGAAAATAAGTAAGCATATAGATGATTTAAACAATGCTATATGCTATTGTGTCCCATCTGGATCACCAAAATGTGTCCGGAATTGGTTCCTTCTGGTGGGTTCTTGGTCTCACTGACTTCAAGAATGAAGCCACAGACCCTTGCAGTGAGTGCTACAGTTCGCTCTCAAAGACAGTGTGTCCAGAGTTTTTTCCTTCAGATGTTCAGATGTGTCCAGGGTTTCTTCCTCTAGGGGGTTCCTGGTCTGTCTGACTTCAGGAGTAAAGCGACAGACCTCTACAGGGAGTGTTACAGCTCTTAAAGGTGGCATGTCGAGAGTTGTTTGCCCCTCACAGTGGGTTCGTGGTCTCACTGACTTCAGGAGTGAAGCTGCAGACCTTGGCAGTGAGTGTTACAGCTCATAAAGGTAGTGCAGACCCAAAGAGTGAGCAGCAGCAAGATTTATTGTGAAGAGCTAAAGAACAAAGCTTCCCCAGCCT
>NW_012119376.1:4063529-4065377 GCF_000951035.1 Colobus angolensis palliatus | reverse complement strand
GACCCAGAAGCCTAGCTGGCTTCACCTCCCACTATCAACAACTTGATTTGTTAAAATTCTCAGAACACTCCACTAGCAACACCAGAATACATATTAAATATGGATACAATTTATCAGGAATGGAATTCAGGTTTTTGAAAGTCAATGTTGAGAGAATAAAAAGATAACCTATAGACAAATGAAATATTTGCAAGTCCTATATTGACAAAAGATATGTATCCAAAAGATATAAAGAATGCTGCAAATCCAATAATTAGTAACAACACAGTAAAACATGGACAAAAGATTTAAACATATGCTTGACCAAAAGAGATAAACAGATAGCAAAAAGCACATGAAGAAATGGTCAACATAAAATCAAACAATTTTCCTTGGCAAGTAAGTGGATGAAAAACCGTGACTTTTCATAAAATGGAATACGGTTCACTGATAAAAGGTAATGAAAAATGAATATCTATATTAACATGGATTAGTTTCAGCCTAATTATGTTGATTCAAATAAGCCAGAATGTAGTGTATTTTTCCATTTATATGTTCAGTAAGTAAAACCCTAACTGGTATATATTTGGTGGTAATGTAAAGATCAGTGATAGCATACAGACTGGGATATGCCTCAGGCATGGGGAGGAATAGGAAGCATGGATTACAATGCAGCACAGGGAAACTTTGAGAGGAGCTAGAAATGTTTATCATCTTGATTATGGAAGTGATTTCGCAGATGTATATACATATGTCAAAACCAAACAGTAACCTTTTAAAGTGTATGATTTATTGTACGTCAATTATACCTAAGCAAAGTTGATTTTAAAAATCGGCTTGGAAAACTCATGACTTAAAATCAGCACAGTAAGCAAGAAAATAAACATCTTCTTTTCTCTCTTCTTTCTTGTAAGACTCTTACCCAACAATGTAACAAATTTTGGGATCTTAAGATAGCTCTCAGCACAGTTTTATGCTCAGATCAATTTTGCTCAATCTGCCTTCCAGATACAAAGGACCTGCTGCTTTGAAAATTTATCTTCCCAAGTCTTTTCTCCTATTACAGATATCCTCATGAACAGGAAAATTATATTTGGTTGGCAAAAGATGTTATCCTTATATCAAATAGGAAGTTTTGGATTTTAAAAGAAACACAATTGCCTGTGTGTATTTGTATGAATAAATTGTATCTCTTTACTTTGGTTTGTAGTTTATGGTTACATTTATTTGCTTTTTGTGATCATAGTATAGAAAAGGAACTTGTACTTGGCTTTGAAATAAAATAACTTTTAATGAGGGCTTGACACCCTTAAAATTCTTTGACTGGAAGGCAGCAGCTAAGAGTAAGTTTTTTAAACCCATTCACGATTATGGTGAATGTCTGTATTGTTATCTTATTCTCTTTGTCACTATTTCCTGTTACAAAGTACACTTATAGCTAAGGAGGTATCTTTGAAACCTTTGTTTATATAGACACATTCAAAGTAAGTTAGGAAAAATGAATTATCTATCTTTACTTATCTTTGAATTTTTTTTATATGGACATATTCAAAGTAAGTCAGCAAAATGAATTGCCAATCAGAAAATACCACATAATCCACCAAAAATGTAGAAATGATCAACATTATTTTAAATAATTTTTAATTTTAAGCATTTCATTTTATATTGAATTGCAGTTGTAATTTTTTGGCTTAAGAAGACTCCAAATCTTACTAGAAATGAACTGATTAATGTTATCAATTTAAGATCATCACATTAATGCATTGATTGCATTAAAAGAAAAATATCTCCATTTAATTATTTTTGAATTATATCTAAAAGGTGATTATATAACTGTATGTCCTTTGTGCAATATGTGTATGTGCATGC
>NW_012119376.1:4048052-4060734 GCF_000951035.1 Colobus angolensis palliatus | reverse complement strand
TTTGAGACACAGTCTCACTCTCTCACCCAGGATGGAGTGCAGTGGCACAATGTGGGTTGACTGCAACCTCTGACTCCCAGGTTCAAGTGATTCTTCTGCCTCAGCCTCCCGAGTACTTGGGATTACAGGTGCATGCCACCATGCCTGGCTACTTTTTGTATTTTTAGTAGAGACGAAGTTTTGCCATGTTGGCCAAGATGGTCTCGAACTCCTGACCTCAGGAGCACCTACCTCAGGAACACCTACCTCAGCCTCCTAAAACGCTGGGATTACAGGCGTGAGCCACCGTGCCCAGGCCAGTAACAGTTCTATGACAAACACTGGGATCTATACTCTAAGACACCAGAGAATACATGATTAAAATTAAATAAATAAGCATATAATGTACTGATTAGTGAAGGTAAGTATATTTGGCATACTATACTACACCTAAGTGTCAGTGTATTGATAAAGAAAAATATTATTCTCTTGTTCATATTAAATATAATACAAAGCTTTGGGGGAAGGATGGTGTTCTGCTTTATCCTGTCATGTTGTGGTTCACGTATTTTGAAAATACAGCTTCAAACTTGCTTGGTGTCATATAAGCAATGTGGTAAAGAGAGAATGGGTGGAGAAGGTATACCCACTGTGAGGCCATACCACACACATCAATTCTGCTCATATTTCTTGTGTGAGAACTGTCCCCATAACCCCACCTAGTTGCACAGAGACTGGACAAATAATTTGCTCAACAAAGTAAAAAAGAAAACTGATTTTTGTGATTCTTTGAATTTCAATTAATTCTCTGAAACAGCATGTTAGAAAGTGATAATTACTATTGAAATCAGAAAAAGAAGAGCAGGATGAGGGGAACAGGGCTTGAGGAGTTGATTCCAAAACTATATAGACCTCACTGATAAGGGGCAATTTGAAGAGACAGGTGAGGGAAGTAAAGTGATACAGATGTTAGCGATACAGATTTTTTGTTTGTTTGTTAGTTTGTTTTTTGAGATGGAGTCTTGCTCTGTCACCCAGACTGGAGTGCAGTGATGCAATCTCAGCTCACTACAACCTCCACTTTCCAAGTTCAAGCAATTCTCCTGCCTCAGCTTCCCCAGTAGCTGGGAGTACAGGCATGTACTACCACTCCAGGCTAATTTTTGTATTTTTAGTAGAGACGAGGTTTCACCGTGTTTGTCAGGAAGGTCTCCAACTCCTGACCTCAGGTGAACTGCCCACCTCGGGTTCCCAAAGTGCTGGGATTACAGGCATGAGCCACCATACCCAGCTGCAATATAGCTATTTATGTGGGAAAAGGGCTTTCTTCCAGCAGAGGAAGTTGGCAGTGTAAGATTCTCAGGTACAGAGAATGACTTGATAATATTTGAGACACAACAAGAAGGCCAAGTGGCTGGAATAGAGTCATTTAGAGAGAGTAGTGAGAGATTAGTCAGAGTGGCAGGGTGGGGGCAGATCATGAAAGGGTTTAGCTTTTATTCCAAGATCATCTGTCTTGTATTTTTAAAGCATTGCTCTGGCTGCTGTATTGAGATAACTAGCAAGAGGTGCAAGAGTCACATTAGCAAGGCCAGTAAGGGATGTGTAGAAATTCGCAAGAGAAAGTGGTGGCTCACACCAATTAAACTTGAGTAGATTCTATGCTGAAAGTAGAACCAAAGTTGTTTACTCATCATAAATGGGGCACAGAGGAGAGAAGCAAAGGTGACTAAAATTATAGGCTCCGCAATCCAAAAAAATGATGTAAAGATGTGTGTGACATAACTTTGTATAAGAAAATTAAGGATACCCCAAAATATCACTATTGTATTTGTAATTACTCCCTATTCCCAACACCAGCCCAATAAATCGTTAATCTACACCCTGTGTCTGTAACTTTGCCTTTTCTGAAAGTTTTACGTAAGTGGAATCATACAACATGTCTTTTTGATCTGACATATTTTACTTAACAAGTTTTTGAGATTTTTCCATGCCATAGCACGTCTCAGTATTACACTTCAGAATTGTATTTTATTGTTTATCCATTTGCTTATCCATTCATCAATTGATGGCTTTTTAAAATGTTTCTACCTTTAACTATTATGCATAATGCTACCACAGACATTTGTGTAGAAGTCTTTGTGTGGATATGTTTTCATTTTTCTTCTGTAACATCAGAGTGGAATTACAGGTTGTACATTAAATTTATGCTTAAAAAATTCCCAAATTGTGTACCAAATGATCTGTTACATTTTACATTACTACTAGTATTCTTTAAGAGTTCTAGTTTCTCCACATCCTCTCTAACACTGAAATTATCTTTCTTATTATAGCCTTTCTACTAGATATGAAGTAGAATCTTACTGTGGTTTTTGTTTGTTTCTTTTTTGTTCTTTTTTGGTTTTTTAGAGACAAGGTCTTGCTCTGTCACCCAGGCTGAAGTGCAGTTCGGCTTACTGCAGCCTTGATCTCCCTGGCTCAAGTAATCTTCTGCAGTAGCTGGGACTACAAGCGTGCACCACCACACTCGGCTAATTTTTGAGTTTTTTTTTTTTTTTTTTTCTTTGTAGAGATACACCATGTTGTCTAGGCTGGTCTTGAACTCTAGGGCTCAAGTGATCTGCCTTCCTCAGCCTCCCAAAGTGCTGAGATTACAGGCATTAGCAACCACACCCAGTCCTTACTGTGGTTTAAATTTGCATTTCCCTAATTCTTATGACTTGAGCATCTTTTAATGTGTTAGCTCTTTATATATCTTTCATGAAATAACTATTGAAATATTTTTCTATTCTTAATTGGGTTATTTGCCTTCAGATTATTGATTAAGAAGAACATTTTATGTATTCTGGTGACAAGTCCTTTATAATATGATTTGTCAGTATTTGTTATCATTCTATGGCCTATATTTTCATTTTCTTATCTATGTCCTTTGATGTGAAAATATTTTTAATTTTGATGAAATCCAATTTATCAGCTTTTCCTCTTACTTATTAAGCTTTTGGTACTGCAACTAAGAAATATTTTCCTAACTGGAAGTCACAAAGATTTTCTCTTATTTTATTCTAAAACTTTCATAGTTTTATGTGTAGGTCTATAATCCATTTTCAAATTAACTTTTCTGTATAGTATAATTTAGGGGTTGAAATTCCACCTTTTGCAAGTGATTTTCCGGTTGCTTTGATATCATTTTATGAACATACTATTTTTTCCCCAATAAGTTGTCTTGGCATCTCTGTTGAAAATCAATGGACTATAAATGTAAAGGTTTATATCAGGATTCTCAATCTTGTTTCATTGATCTATATCTGTCTTGACATGTGTACCAAGCTATCTTGATTGGTACAGATTTATAGTAAGTTTTAAAATTAGGATGTAGAAGTCAGTCAAATAACATTGTTCTTCATTTTCAAGATTGTTTTGGCTACTCTATGCCTGCTAAAGTAAGACAGAGATTATACTGAATCCTTAGATACATTTGGGAAGAAGTTGTTATTTTGTACTTAAAGAGTAATTGTGTCCATTCACTTATGGTTCCTTGTAAATTACTGAGATCTGAGTTAACATATATTAAATTCTTAGAAGGTAAAGCTCATTCCAGAAGCTGGATACCAATAGCTTCTGACACTTCCTAGAGTGAAGCATATTGCTTCCTGCTTTACAGAATTTATCAATTTTTTTTCTCCGAGTTTATTCATAACTTCCCTGAAGACTGCATAACCTCCTTCATATATCCAGAGGGAGACAGCTTGATACTATCCACCATATTTTGAAATTAAGGTACCATAGCTAACTCTCTATGATGATTTTCAAATATAATTTAAAATACTAAGATGCTTCCTGGCAACTAAAAAGATTTTATTTTCCTTTTCTTTGTTTTCTGTTTTAAAATCATATAATCATGTGACTCATAATAAAGTTTTGGTCAATGATTAACTGCATATATGACCATGGTCCAATAAGATTATATGTTTAGATACATACATACTTAACATTGTGTTACAGTTGCCTACAGTCTTCAGCACAATAAAATGCTATGCAGGCTTATAGCCAAGGAGCAATAGCCTAGGCTACCATATAGCCTAGATATGTAGTAAGCTAGATGGTAGGCCATACCATATAGGTTTTGTAATTATACTCATTGATGCTCATACATTGAATAAATCACCTAAGGATCCATTTATTAGTATGTATCCCTGTCGTTAAGTAATGCATGGCTGTATTTAAGCAACTAGTTTTTTTTAATATGATTGCTTCTTTTTAAATATATCTTCTTCCTCAGCAATGACTATTTTCCATAAGAAACAATCTGTTTAAACATTCAGTCAGTGAAATCTCTCCTACCTCCAAATAATTTGTGTTTTTAATATATAAAAGACTGAACCAACACAAATAATTTTATTTTTACAGAGTCAAAGATCAAGATGGAAAAAATACATTATTCATTTTATCTTTCGGTTTAAAGACCAAAACAGTATAGAGAGGTAAGGATTCCTTTAGTTTTGAAAGGCATCCAGAAAAGAAAATATTATTACTTTGTTAAAAATAAAAGAATAAAAAGTATTTTTCATTAAAATAATGTGGGATTTTAACAATTTTATTTCTATATTGAACACTATTTTTAAACTGTATTTACTAGCATACATGTGGGCCAGCACAAATTTTCTCCCTCCACCTAAAAAAAAAGAAATGACCAAAATCATACAATTTTAAAAAACACAACAAAACTATTCATCTGTTCCAGCATTAAAAAGGTTTTTACTAGACAGGCAATAGAGAAGTTCTGTTTTCTAACAATTATATTTTTCCAACCATGTGGATGAAGTAATAGGGAAGATGTTGTTTCAATTTCTCCATCTCCTTTGGAAGTGACTCTTGAGTAAGAAAAAAATAAATAAATAAAGGAGTAGTACAGATAATTTACTGACTGGAACTTTCTTCCTGAAGAATATCAGACATTCCTCTCCATTTCCTGAGTGATTTCACATAAATTTGAGAGTTAATAAAGAAACACAATCGAATGTGGGTTAGCCAGGTTCTTCTAGAAAGTTTTTTCTTCTAGTTGTACTACTTGAGAAGTAGTTTAATAAAATTTATTCCAAACTACAAAATTTTCAATCTCCTATAGAAAATTCCTATTTTTAGCTAAATAATGATTTAGATGGTGAGAAATCTAATTCAAACTGCTTTTTCTAAGTTAATAATATACAGAAAATAGTAAAAATAATCATTATAACAACTGATTATTTTTGTAAGTATATATGTATTTTATAAATATTGGAGGGCTGTGGTTTATAGTCAGAAACGTGACTGAAGATATGATTTTGGTTCATATGATTTGGTTCATGGAGGTGTTTATTTATCCATTGTCTGTGGTCAAAGTCTGGCTTTAGCACATCAAAATGTACCATTTGAAATGTCCACATCCATTGCAGAATAGAATAGTAGGATTCAAACCTTACTTAGATTCTACATTATATCTATCATATTTCTTACTAAAAGTTGCTTTTTAGGACATCCAACTATGAATGACCTGTATAATGCATATCCCAGGAAGGAATAATCTCATAAGCAATGTTTATACAATTTATAGTAATATTTCAACCAATAGACCCCTCTGAGTATGTTGGTATAATTTGGCTGTTACAGCTTAGCCAGCTTTTTTCTCTTCAATACTTTATTTGTTAGAACTTTAACTACAGTACTTATAAAAGTCATACCCTTTCTCCCCTCAAAACATGCCCTTTTTAAATCTATTTTAGGATTCTTTACACAAGAGAGCAAGAAAATGTAAATTGCAAAATAGTATCTCTTCTCCTTAGAAGAATTAGGTCCTTGGCAAAAATAAATAAATAAAATAATAAAATTCTCAAATTTAAAACATTTTAATACCTGCTTGACAGTATTGGGAAATTTTCGTAACCTAAAACACACACACACACACACACACACACACAAAATTCAAGTTGGAATAAGTGTAAAGAAAAGTTACAAACTCTCCTCTGTATCATTATAAGCAATATTAACTTTGTTATTGGATAAAGGATTTTGACAAATTAGGAGGAAATTTTGAATATTTTGTCCTTCTATTTTGGCATGTCACTGAAAATAAAGTCTTATTTTGAACAACAATCATCTTAGCCAACTATTACTCATAGAGGGAGTATTCGCAATGGGAAAATGTACAGGCTTGATTGAGATTCAGATTAGGGAAAGTGAAGAAATCCTTATACAACATTACATGACTTTGGCACCAAAATCTTATCCTTCCATCTAAACTTTTGAAATTTAGTGAGGTTTAAAAGTACAAGCACCATAGCTTTTCAAGATCAATGTCATCTAGGTTGTTGTAGCTCTAGACTAAATTACTTAAGTTTGGAAAGACATAATGCAGGGGGAAGCAGATAGGGCTAGTTCAAACTCTATGCATAGAGTTGGGTTTCTAAATGGTGGTGGAGACTGGAAGATGAGAGGAGTTAAATTAGTCATTTGAGTCACTTTGGTGGAGAAGGAAGAAATTCAGAGTGGAGGAACCAGATTAAGGTTGAGAATATTTACACAAATTGAACCCATTGTAAAAAGTTGGACTTTATAAAGATATCTCCTTTTGATCTAGAAAATGTGATACTTTACATGTATATTTAAGTTTGTCTCCATGCGTTTTACTTAGTTTAGGCTGCTATTACAAAATACCATAGACTGGGTGGCTTATAAAAAGCAAAAATTTATTTCTCACAGTTCTGAGGGCTAGATGTCAGAAATCAGGGTGCCAGTATGGTTAAGTTCTGGTAAAGACCATCTTCCAGATTACAGACTGCTATCTTGTTATATCTTCACAGGACAGAAAAAGGGTAAGAGGCTCATTGAGTTCTCTTTGAGAAGAGCACTAATATCATTCTTTGAGAAAGGAGGGCTCCACACTCATGACCTAATCACCTCCCAAAGGCCTCACGCTCTCCTACCGTAACACTGAGTGTCAGGGTTTCAACATATGAATTTTGAAGGACACGAACATTCAGACCATAACACTCTGTTTTAGTCCCACAGTAGAATAAAGAGTATCATATATGCTAGCGTTGTCTTGTGTCCTGGTCTTTATTAAATTTAAATAATTGAGATAAGTAACCTGACCCATATCTTCTTCTGATGACATCTGTGGAAAGGGAGCATCTCCTTTCAGGTGACATATCTAGAAGTTCTAGGTAATGATTAGAGCAAAAGGAGTAGAGATCCTTAGGATTCCTGGCAGAAATGATGATTTGGTAGTCATTACATTGGATATTCTTGTACGTCACTGGGGTGTGTATGAAAAGAATAAAGCATGTGCTCAGCTCTAGGTTGAAAGTAAGTTTCTTATACAGTGTTTAAAATCCTATACTTTAAGTAAAATTACTTCCATTTTATATCTAAGCAAATGAGTTTCACCAACTTAAGAAACTAATAAGATACAACTGTAAAAGTTGCTGTCAGAACTCAAAACCTCTTTGAATATTAACTTTGTTCTCAAAGCTATATTTTCATAACTTTAATAATGGCCATTTGTCTTTAGAGGCTGAATTCACTTTATATATTTTTGCTTAGTTTGTTAATTTTGTTAAAATGAAAGTAAAATCATGTTATTAAACATAATGTTTTAAAATTTAAGAAAACATAGAATGTGGTAACACAGAAACTGGTGGATATTACACTTCTATATGTGGGGATAAAATTTCAGTCATTGTGGTGGATGCAGGGATCTGCTAACCAGATCATCTGTAAAGAAGGACCTGCTGCCCTAGCTGCGGGGGGTGCTGTCAGGCTTTGGCTGTTATCACCTTGAATAATTGTCTCAGCTTCACAGAGTTACCTTGCCTACATCCATGCTCTTCTGGGGAAGCTCACTTCTGGTGACCAATTCAGGTGTGGATTTGGAGGCCCAGTTACTTTGGCTTGACCTGGGACAACTCTTAAGGCCACTTTAGTTTCTGTTCTTCTCATGGAGTTGACAGAGGCTTTCAGACCACTTTACAAACTAACTTCTCTTTCCTCTCAATCCTGCTGCTTCTTCTTTCATACCAAAGGTGTTGATCATAATGGCCTCCTTCAAAAATATCCTGAACACTAAATTTGGCCTCCAGACTGTTTCCTGGGGTTTCCAAACAGTGACAGTTTCTGATTGGATTATCTCCAGAAAGCAGGTGAAAAGATGTTGTTTTGGAGCTGAATCAGCAGGCCCTTGGCTGGCAATGAGGCCCTCACTATGGTGGTAAGTCAAACACAGTTGCCTTGGCATAAGGTATTTCTACAATGTTCAAATTTTAGTGGTTAATTAGTATTATACAATGGTGGAAAAAATAGCTATCTCACTAGATAATTCCCATATTTGAAAAATGTGGAGAAAATAGAAATTATAAGAACAATGGAACTTGTTGGCTGTTGCCAATATTGCTAAACTAAACTGAAGATCTGGAAAAAATAATGAAATTTTGAGATGAGTCAGAGGTGGTTGACAGTCAGGATGTAATATATTTCCCTTGCTTGAAAACAACTGGAGACCCCTACGTATGCATCTATGTATGAACCTCTCGAAATCTGTCTCCACCTTTTCTCTTGGTTACTAGATCTATACTTAGGGTTAAATTGTACCAAAACTCAGCTGGAGATATTCAG
This sequence comes from Colobus angolensis palliatus, assembly GCF_000951035.1. Taxonomy (NCBI): domain Eukaryota; kingdom Metazoa; phylum Chordata; class Mammalia; order Primates; family Cercopithecidae; genus Colobus; species Colobus angolensis. The sequence continues at coordinate 4,052,109 of NW_012119376.1, read as the reverse complement.
GGTCTGAGAAATACAAAAGGCAAGGTGGGTAACACTTAACTGTCAGAAGTTAGAAGATAGACAGAAGCAAAGTTAGTGTGGCAGCCAGGGTAGGCTGACCTACAAGTATTTATGAAGATATATTTATGAGGATGCTTGATAGAATATAGGATCCCCACGGCTAAATTAGATTGACAGCCAATAAGCACCCTACTCAACATATACTAATAAATAGATCATGTTTGGATGATCAGGAGGCCAATGGCTGTTGCCTCAATAAAACAGTCAGGATCTCCTGCCTTATGTCCAGGTCTTAGCTAATTTTTGAACTTGGAACTTATTGATTTCATCAGAGGCTGGTCCCCAAAAGGGAGGACCCTGTAACACCCTGCCATTTGTACATGGTCATAATACCTGCAGTCCTTTGCCAAAACATGGTCATTTACTCAGATGACTGAACACTGGGGAAAGAGAGATATCCAAACAGTTAAAGGACTGTTGAATGCAGAGCTAAGGATGGTACACAGTTGACTATGTTACACAGTTGACAACGGTACGTGGAAATGAAGAGCTTCATTGTGTTCCCTCCGTTAGTTTAGGAGGCCAACCAATAAATGGAGTCCTGGCTAAGGTCCAGATCACAGTGAGTTTTCTGTGTCCATAGAGCCAGTCAGTAATTGTCACTGTAGCTCCAGAATTTATAATCAAAATATGCATACTTGGTCGTTAGTATGAACCCCATATTAATTTGTGACTGTGAGTAAAGAGAAGTTGAAGTTGAAAGTACTTCTGACACATACACACATAACCAAGTTAGTAAATCAAAAACAATATTATATCCACTATCACATCAAGAAACTGTAGTCTTATGAAAACTACAAAGGCATACCTGGAGTACCAGTTTGTTGGAAATACCTTACAATAACAAGACACTGTCTTCTAAGACATAGTATCTACCTAAATCAAAGATATTGATGTGGTTGTTTTCTCATAAGTAAAATATACAGGTTTGGGAATTAAGCATTGGAAATAGGAGTAGCCTACTGCCATCATTCCAGTGCCTTATCTGTAAACTATTTTCCCCTGTCTCCACAATTCTATGTTCTACATGGTTAAAGTTTCTAGTTCCCTGTGGGGGAACACTTCTACCAGGGAACACAAAAATGTCCCACTGAATTTTATGCCTTGGCTATCGCCTGGGAGCTTTGGGTTTCTCCTGCTGAGGGATCAAATGTAAGTTAAGGAATAACCATCTTGGCAGTGGTAATTGACTTTGATCATGATAAGAATGTTGTAGCACTGTTACACAATGGGGCAGGCAGGAATATGTTTGGCACACAGATCATCCATGCCACTAAAACCAATAGAACTATTATGTGAGGATGAAAGGACTCTAGAATGAATAATGGAGAAGAGAGATAATAAGTATTAGTTGTACCGAGATCAGCTGTAGGAAGGGAGGCTATAATTTGTCCCATTTATCTTTCCATTCTAGGTTTTCCCCAGACTGAAAAGCCCACATGAACTACAGGAAAAGCTGTCCACCAAACATCTGTGAAAAAATGAATCTGATTGTGATACAAGGGATGAACTGTGGTAGATCCAAATGCATCCCTCAAACACATCCCCAGGTAAGCACTTATGGTGCCATCTGTTGGGAGGGCTCTCAGTAGACAGACTTCATCTCTGAGTTCCTCAGGGATTTCCACAACTGCATAGATTTGTCTTGCCTAAGGTCATGCCCTTCTTTGGGCAGCCTATATCTAATGCCTGCTTCAGGTAAGTGTTATTCAAAAATCTGGTTATTTACGCTCAGTGTAAAACCATTCTGTGGGATCCCTTACTTCCAGAGCTCTCCATAAATTTGGCTGAAGCCATCAGGTCTGTTCTGTAGTGCAACCTTATTTCTCTTTCCAACCATACTTTTCCCTTTCTTTCCATAGGTTTTGATGTCATGGCTATTCCTCAACATTCATTCTGAACGTTGCATTTTGTTTCAGGGTCTGCTTCCTGGAAAGCCCAACCTGTGGCTGTCATTTAAAAACTGTTCTGTTTTTTTTTTTTTTTTCCAGTTGCATTTTTCTTTTAATTTACAAAAAAAAAAAAAAAAAAATCTAAAATCAAATTAGCATCCCAGATTAGGTGAATAATTGTGTTGTTTGAACAGATATTTTCAGATGCCTACTCTGTGCCAGAAAAAAGTGAACTCTGCAGGGAAGATGACAGATAAGATCTTTTCCTTTGCTTAGCCTAGAGTCTAGTGGAATAGAAATAAACTAAATAATCACAGAAATAATTATAATTATGGTAAAAGTGAAAGAGGAAAACTGTAGAGTATCTCTCTCTTAATTCAAAATGAGTTAAGGTTAGATTCTTAAAATAGCAACATTATTAAAAAGAATAATTACTGGAAGGAAAAAAATTAATCGAGAGACAGAGTCAACAAACACGGAACATAGAAAAAGTCTGATAAAAACAACAACAGTAATTACAGCCACAACCAACAAAAATTTATGATATCACCAAAGGAGAAGACAGTTTTTAAAAGCTGTCTTCCATCTGTTCCTACCATAAAGTAGAGCTTAGCACAAGAGAAATAAAAAAGATTCCAATTCAGTTCACTTATGAAAACTTCCAAGCAATGTTGATTTGTCATGCTGCGAACATAAAAGTAAACATTCTTTTTAACTTTTTTTGTTTCTCACTCCATTCTTATTGATTTCTCCTGAGAGCATTTTTCTTGCACAGTCTGAGGCTTGTTTTTGTGGTTTTATGTTCAATCCCTGGTTACCCACATGAAGGCAATACCTTTTTATGCCAGTGAAAATATCAGCCACATCATTTGTGGGGCTTTGCATGGACTACATTTGGAAAGTGAGAGGAAAATGTGCCAGAGAAGATAAAACGCAAACAAAGCAAATCTGCGGTAACAAAACATTTGCATAAAAGATCCCTTCATTTTATTTGTCACATAAAAAGTGGCTCTGTATGAACAAATGATATAAAAGTGAAAAAAATGATGTAACAGTGAAAAAAGAAAAAGAACAATGTTTTCACCAAATTCAGTTATTTTTCCATTTAATTTAAAAGGATAGTAATTTTTGGTAGAATGTCAGGATTCTCCATGACCACTCAACCAAGTTGAAAAAAGGTAAACAGCAAATGGACAACAAAACTCTGTTCAATTTATATTAAATATAATAAAGCATTTTATACTATTCTTATATTAAATAAAACAAGAATATTTTGAAATTTTTAAATATTTGGAGAAATTTTAATATACCAAAATAAGGCTTTTGTACTTTGAGTTATTCAGTATCAACATTTCTCACAAATCACAGTTTTACTTGTTGAATATCTCTTGGGTACCATTTAAAAATACTGGTGCCAAAAATATGAGCGTTTCCACTGGAAAGGAAATTCAAAGCACTCAATGAATTGTAGGGAACACTTTGAATTTTGGATTGACACTCTTGACAATTTCATGACTCCTGTTTTTTTCCATTGTTTCTGGCAATGTAATTATCTTACTATTATATTTAGTCCAAGTCTCCTGTCAAAACTAGTCCTATAAAATATCTACTGGCAAGTCTGAGTCTATTTGCTTTCTGTCCAGCCCAATTTGCTTCCCCCCTCCGCACCACGGCAATTGCTTTAAATGATCTAGCCAGCTGTAATAAACTGTTCTTTTTCTTTGCAGGCTGCTACAAGCTATTCTTATTTACAGTACCCATTCTTGAAAACTACTCAGTGGTTTTGGGATCCTGCTTTGGTTTCAACAAGACTCTATGTTTCTGTTTCTCATTATTGTATTTTCATGTCTAGATTACTCAAGGGTTCAAACTGAATTGTTACTTCAGTTTCAAAGACCAATTTCTTTTCTTTTTTTTTTTTTTATTAAATTGTGATGTTGGGGCAAAGAAAGGCTTTTATAAAAAATGATTTGGGAGAAGTGAGAGAGATAAATTTTTATTTTATACAGTTTAAAATAAAGTATATATTTTGACCATTACAATATTAGCATTATAAAAGTAATACATTATATTATTAGTGTCATAATATGAATATATTATGATTA
>NW_012119376.1:4034548-4047547 GCF_000951035.1 Colobus angolensis palliatus | reverse complement strand
TTATTATTTATTATTATTATTACTATTTTAGAGACAGGCCCTCACTATGTTGCTCAGGCTGGACTCAAACTCCTGGACTTAAGCCATCCTCCCTCTCAGCCTCCCAAGTAGCTGGGATTACAGGTTGCTGTGAGCTGAGATTGTGCCACTCTACTCAAGCCTGGGAGACAGAGCAAGACTCCGTTTCAAAAAAAAAAGACAAAGCACTGAATAATTACCTTTTACTAGTTATCATCTCATAATTTTTGAGATAAACTTTTAAAAAGGTAATGTGTTTTTTTAAATAAGTATCTATTTATAAAAATCAATTATAAATAGTCAATTTATTTCCTGAAATACCTGGAAAAAGAATTTATGCTCCTATAAATTAGAAATTTCCTCAACATAGTGTAATGGAATCTTATTTAGAAAGTAAAATCAAGTAAGTGTGTTTAACATCAGTTTTGTTCTGAATACAATTATTCGGAAGGAGCATAAATAATAGTTAAGAATAAAAAGAAATTAGATGTATTTCACGAGGGCTGGTATTTCATGAAATAATATTATACAAACTATAATTCTAATAGCAGTAGCCTCATCAGTAATATTATAATATGAAGAATATTAATCAGGAAGCTGTATAAAATTTAAATAGAAATTAAACCAAAATTAAAGGAAGAAACATCCTATGAAAATCTTTGGAAAGAACATGATTTTCAATACTGGATAGTTTTCTAGCTTCTCTGCTCTTTTTCTCTTCTCTTACAGCAGAATACTGTCAAATCTAAAGAAATAGTACCTAAAATAGCAAAACAGATCCATGTTTCATATATTATATCACATCTAAAATCACACAGCACAGTTTTGCAAGCAGAGCTAGGTTTTATTAGGTGGTAAAAATCTCATCTGTAGTGTTTAACGCCACCTACCACATTTGGTAGTTGGCAGTTCTGATATTTTGCAGCAAAAAATAATCAATATATACGAAACAGTTACAAGAAACATCAAATATTTACTAAATATTCACCAGAGCTGAAAATAATTATCCCTTCTCTTAAGGCCACAACCTATACTAATTTTCATAGCATTCCATTATAATTTGTCCTGCTGTGGTTTGTTTGTTATCTTTGCACATTGTATTAGTCCGCTTTCACACTGCTGTGAAGAAATACCTGAGACTTGGTAATTTATAAAGAAAAGAGGTTTAATTGACCCACAGTTCTGCATGGCTGGTAGGGCCCCAGGAAACTTCTTTACAGGGCAGCTGAAAGGAGAAGGGCTGAGCAAAAAGGGAAAAAAACCCTTATAAAAATCATAATATCTCATGAGAAGTCAATCACCCTTATAAGATCAGCATAGGCCAGTCACAGTGGCTTGTGCCTGTAATCCCAGCACTTTGGGAGGCCGAGGCAGGTGGATCACGAGGTCAGGAGATCGAGACCATCCTGGCTAACACGATGAAACTCCGTTTCTACTAAAAATACAAAAAAATTAGCTGAGCATGGTGGCAGGTGCCTGTAGTCCCAGCTACTCGGGAGGTTGAGGCAGGAGAATGGCGTGAACCCAGGAGGCAGAGGTTGCAGTGAGAAGAGATTATGCCACTGCACTCCAGCCTGGGCAGGCAGCAGTGCAAGACTACATCTCAAAAAAAAAAAAAAAAAAAAAAAAAAAAAAAAAAAAAAAAAAAAAAGAAGAAAGAAAGAAAGAGAAAGAAAAGCATAGGGGTAACCACTCTCATGATTCAATTAGTGCCCACCAGCCCCTCCCATGACACATGGGGATTATGGGAACTACAATTCAAGATGATATTTGGGTGGTACACAGCCAAACCATACCACACATAAACGTATTTTATATTCCTGTCTAATTGAGACAAGAGATTACCTTGTACTACTTTATAATTCTCTTAGCTACTATTTCTCTATTCACTGTACATACATATTTGTTTCACTAATTCATCCTTACTTAGTTTCCGCAAGGAAGCTCAAAGAAGATGGGATTTTTCTAATAAATAGTTTGTAGAACAGTGGAAAGAAGTTAGATTGAAAGATTTAAGGTCACGAAGTACTTCCTGGCCAGGCATGCTGGCTCCCACCTGTAATCCTAACACTCTGGGAGGCCAAGGCAGGAGGATTGCTTGAGCCCAGGGGCTCGAGACCAGACAGGGCAACCTAACAAGACCCTGTCTCTATAAAATAATAAAATAATAAATAAATAATAAAAACAATAAATATTCAGTAACAATAAATATTCAGGAAGGGAGAAGAAGAAAAAAACAAAAGAAAAATCAGAAGAAAATGTAAGACATGGAGTTTTAAAGAGGACTAATACAGAATGACAAGCCTGTTATTTTTTGCTGTAAGTACTTCAGATGTTTGGTTAAAAAAGTAAATAAATCCAGTAAGCAAAATCATTTTTATAAAATGCAACATCAACCTTTGTGCCTAATTCAAAACTTTTAGTTTTTCTTGGAATCTTTCCTGTTGCTAGCATGCCTCATTTCTATATTTGAACGTTTGATGCATAGCATGGGACTTTTAAATAAAAATGGTTTGAATCCTCTCTTCTTTAGAGAATAGAGCGAAAGGTATTTTTAGTAAAATACACAAATGAAAGAGAGTAGAAATAACTAAGTGTAGGAGATCATGGAGTCAAAAGACATTCAAAGTTTCTATTTTCAGCTTCTTTCTTTCTTTCTGTATATATTATAATGGCTAATGTTAATTTAGTACTTAGTGCTAGACAGTGTTATATTCATATGACATTTATCACCCCAGTCAATCTTCTCAGACCTTCTGTAATTTAGATGTTGTTATTACGCTTATTTTATAAATGAAGGAAGAATTGCAGAAATATTCAGCATCTTGCCTCTGGCCCAAGGTGGAGCCAGAACGTATGATTTCATGCTAACTAGATCACTGCAAATTCTCTCTAATTATTGTTTGAAATATAAAAATCAATGCAATTAGCTGAGTTCATATTGATTACACCTAAAGTGTATGTTACGTGCCAATGATATATTTTTGGAAGATTTCAGATTAAGGACATGCCAAGAACTCAGGGTGCGAATACATTATGTCCTCATTCCCTTCTCTGAAAGTGAAAGTCAGGAATGGAGGGCACATGCACCAGCTGATTTCCACTGTGCCGGAGTTTAGGGAGAACAAAAAATACTGTCTCTGAAAATAGTGTTACAAATGTGAACTCATGAATTCTCAAATTATTAGAATTAATATAAAGATTTTAAAAAGCATATCTCTACAATTAGGCCAAAGACAGGATGATAATGGAATGTCATAGCAGATTGAGTAATATCCTCATGAATCACAGTTATTACCACAGCTTAAGTGTAATTAAAAATCAGCCTTTCCACCCGACACAAGGGCCTTATCTACAGAACAAAGCAAGTAATATATTTATTTGTCTTGGGAATTCTGTTGAAATTCCTGTAATTGCAACATTTGTGGACTTTCCATGTAACACTTGAGGGATTCCAAAAAATTGTTGTTATACATAGTACTAAAATTTGTGAGTATAAAAGGTGTTCCTATAGAAGTTTTGGAACTCTGTAAAGAAAAAAGAAGTTGGAGAGGAGGAAGGAAGGATTTTCTATGAGTTGAAAATAAATCATTGTAATGATGATAAAATTATTCCCATTCTTCATAACCCTTGGCTACCATAATGATTATTGTTCACCACCTGTTGCCATTGGGAGAATAAAAGACAAGTTTTCATACAATCATAAAAATGAGTGTTTGACAAAAAACCTACTCATTTATGCTTCTTATTTGCTTTCTTTTCTTTTAATATGAAAAGAATAATTCTTGTTATTTTTATACATAATTGTTAATAACTTCTGAGGATTATAAGTGACAATTTTAATAAATTTTAGTAGGTGCTTACTCTAACATTCACCATTACCAGGTCTTTGAAATGAAGTTATGGGATTTATATCTACTTCTTTTTGGCTGAGTCTTGAAGTTATAAAAGGATATAGATTTATTTTTGTGCTGGTTTGAACATTGCCAACCTACGAATTATCTCCTCTGCGGCTATAATTAGTCAATGATGTAAATTCAGCTCAATAATTCTTATTTTTATTAGAATCCATTAGATTTATATTTTACAAAACGCAATTAAGATATAGCATGAAGTTATTGTGATTAATGAATAAATCTGTAAAACAGACAAAAAAAAGAGGATGGTACTTAAATGTTGCTGCTTTGACAGTTTATTTTCAAAATGTATATGAAAAAATAGTCTATGTTTATGAATTAGAATGCATTTATTTGTGATGTAAAACATTGTAGCAAGGTTATGATAAACCTCTGAATAAATTGTGTTATGCTTTAAAATACTAGCATAAATATTAATAGCATAAATACATTATTTTTCTAGAATATTGAACTATTATAATTTATATGTTAAACATTAGTTACGAATATGGAAGCATTATTTAAATACCCTTATTTTAAAAAGATATTAACTCTTGAAAGAGCTTGGTACAATGGCTAATATTTTAAAATATATTACTAGAATGCCTCCTTTAAATATATTCTTGTTTGTTTTTTAAAAGAGTTAATAATAGATACATGTAGTCAGGCAGCTTATCTAACTCAATTTGATAATTTTAAACTTGTTCAATTATGCTTACAATTTTCTTATTAAATGTGTATTAGTCATGATGTGATATAAAAATTAGATTTAAAAATATTAAGAAAAATTGGCCGGGCGCAGTGGCTCAAGCCTGTAATCCCAGCACTTTGGGAGGCCGAGACGGGCGGATCACGAGGTCAGGAGATCAAGACCATCCTGGCTAACATGGTGAAACCCCGTCTCTACTAAAAACTACAAAAAACTAGCCGGGCGACGTGGCGGCACCTGTAGTCCCAGCTACCCGGGAGGCTGAGGCAGGAGAATGGCGTGAACCCGGGAGGCGGAGCTTGCAGTGAGCTGAGATCCGGCCACAGCACTCCAGCCTGGGTGACAGAGTGAGACTCCATCTCAAAAAAAAAAGAAAAATTAAAGCTATATCTACTTGTGTTACTTATAAAAGATTGTATGTAACTAAAAGCAAATGTATCTTTTTTAAAAGATGAATTTCCCATAGTTATGCATAATTTTATTTTAGGGCCTTATTTCTCTGTTATCGTCCCTTTTATGGTACAAACATACATTTATTTCATGATGAAATAGGAACCATTCATCTAAATGGAATAAATTTCAATATGTTGCTATAAATATAAGAAAAAAATATAAGGGGTGGCAAAAAGATCCCAAAGCAAAGCCTTATCAGCTAAAGGAATTGAATGAACAGTCATATAGTCAGTCAGTGAGGCCCAGGAAAATATGTGCTTCAAATGTGTAAACTGAACATGAGCTATTTCAGCCTTCCCTAAAGCAGTGTGAGAAGAAAAACTGTTCAATTAACTGTTACAGGGGTTTTTGTTTGCTTCTTTCTTTCTTGAAATATCTACTAAGAGAACTAAAGATAAAATTATAAAAATATTTGAAATATTTCAGAACATTATATTTCATTCTTAGTGGTATCTGCAATTGTCCTTAAAAATCATAAAAGAAAAAAAAAGCAAACCAAACCAATCATAAAACAAAGAAACATAGATATTAACAATGATATTAACCAATATATTGATCACTAATATTTTTGTGAATATCTGTGACAAATATCTTTGTATTACTATATCTACATATTACTATGTAGTATTTTTTGAGTATCTTTGTCACAGATATTCACAAAAATACTAAAGATCAAAACAAAAGCAAAACAAAGCAGCCACAGCATTAAAGGATACTCTGCTTTCTTTTTGGAGGAAAGAACCTTGTTCTTGGAAGCAAAACAAATTTGATTTCTCCATAATCACACAATAATGACCTTTCTGGAAACAAAAAATCTAAGTTCAGTTAAAAAGGGAAATACTACTGCCAAGAAATAATTGTGGTTAAATCTACGATTGTATATTATCCAGTACAGTTCTATTTTTCATATTTTCTAATCTGATTTTCGTAACTCCTTGTGTTGATACACTGAAATCTTGAAACAACATAACTATTTACCACATTATATATAGCTTCTGGCAAAGATCCATTGCCACAGCACTGACTTTTATTTCCTTTTGCCATGGTAACTTCTCACTGTCTCCCTCTGCTCAGAATGAAGGTGAATAACTTTGATCATTGACTTCCAAATGCAGTCGGAGCATTGGCAGCAGGTAGGCCTGAACAATCTTCTTTAGGACTGTATGTTGAATTGTGTTCAGCCAAGTTTTGGACAGTTGAGAATATATATCCTGCCACATCTCACTGCTCAACCAATTTCTCTTCTTTGGCTGCCACTGCTTATAACTTCCTTTGCCAATGAGTTTCAGAATTGCTCAGTCTCTATGGATAAGAAAAGCACCAACAGTATGTAATAATGGTGATAATGAGCTAAGTCTTTTATACCTAGCTTTGAATTTAACCACCAGGGCCCTTTGAAGAAGATGTAGTGAGCTACATTTTACAAAAGATATGAAATATCATTCCCAAATTGATATAGCCATAAGGTGATTCAGCTGGAGTTTGAAGTTAAATTGGCCCAACACTAAGGCCCAAAACCACGTCACTATACACATTGTTTGTCAGCAGGTGCCATTGTATATTTCTCTGCTACACAATGACTATATCAATCAGGAGTCAGCAAACATTTTTCTATAAAAACTTGATAGTAAGGATTTTAGGCTTTGCAGGCTACCTCTAATTCTGTCATACAATATTCGTATTTTGTTGTTTTATAGAAGCTTTAAACGACGTAAAAATATTCTTAGTTTGGGATCATATAAAAATAGATTATGGGCAAAATTTGGCCAACAAACGGTAGTTTGTCAAACCCTGTCTAGAGGAAGTACACATGTAACGGATCTCTTAGATCTGGCACTCTGCCTACTACCTGCTTGAAAAAAGTGACACTTCCAGAAACTGTGCTTCCCATTCTTCATTTTCAACTGAGGCTCTGGAGAATGGAAAGCACTGTTTCTGAAACATATATACTCTTCTAGTAATCCACAAAAATTTGTTAAAGTGACTCCATTCAATCTGGGTACTCCTTTCTCCTTCTTCTCTTCTGTGTGAATTTATGTACGCTTTCCTTCCTCTTGAATTTGTGTTCCCACCAAATAAATTATTTGAGATATGACAGGAATTTATTTGATCAAATGTATTTTTAATTAATTTTTTTCTTTTTATTATTATGAATATATAATAGTTGTACATATATGGGTGCCTGTGATGCTTTGATACAAATAATGTGTAATGATCAAATCAGGGTGACTGGGATATCCATCACCTCAAGCATTGACCATTTCTTTGTGTTAGGAATATTCTAATCCCACTCTTTCATTTATTTTGAAATATACACTAAACAATTGTTAACTATAGTTGCCATATTGTGCTACAAACTATAGTTGCCATATTGTGCTACTGAATACTAGATCTTACTCCTTCTATATGACTGTAGCTTGTACCCATTTTCCAGCCTTTTTTAACCCTGCCTTCCCACTAACCTTCCCAGGCTCTGGTAACCATCCTTCTACCCTCTGTCTCCATTAGTTCATTTTTTCTTTTTTTTTTTTTTTTTAGCCTTTACATATAGGTGAAAATATGTGATGTTTGTCTTTCTGTGCCTGGCTTATTTTAACACAATGACTCCAGTTCCATCCATGTTGTTGCAAATGACAGCTTTTATTCTTTTTTATGTCTGAGTAATAGTCCATTCTGTATATGTACATTTTCTTTATCCATTCATCTTTTGATAGACACAGGTTGATTCCATATCTTAGCTATTGTGAATAGTGCTGCAGTAAATTCCAGAATGCAGATATCTCTTTGATATACTGATTTCTCTCTCTTTTTTTTTTTTGGATATATACCCAACAGCGAAATTGTTGGATCATATGGTAGCTCAATTTTAGGTTTTTGAGGAAGCGCCACACTGTTCTCCGTAATGGCTGTACTAATTTTCATTCCCACCAACAGTGTATGAAGTTTCCCGTTTTTCCATATCATTTCCAGTGCCTGTTATTGCCTGTCTTTTTGATAAAATCACTTTAACTGGGGTGAGATAATATTTCATTATGGCTTTGATTTACGTTTCTGTGATGATTAGTGATGTTGACATTTTTTCATGTCTTTTGGCCATTTGTATGTCTTCTTTTGAGACATGTCTATTCAGGTTCTTTTACCCATTTTTAATCCAATTATCTGGTTTTTTTTTTTTATGTTTTTTCCCTGTAGAGTTGTTTGAGCTTCTTATATATTCTGGTTACTAATTACTTGCTACATGGGTAGTTTGAAAATACTTTCTTCATTCCGTGGGTTGTGTATTCACTTTGTTGATTGTTTCCTTCATTGTGCAGAAGATTGATTAGATGCATTTATATCCTAAAAGAATGCTATGGATTTTCTCCACTGAGCATACACACACACACACACACACACACACACACACACAACCCATAGTCTCAGTATATGTCACCAGCAGATAATAGATTTCTCCTTTCATTTTTCTGAAATTGCATTTAGCTATGTGAATCTATGGATGTCCTTGAAGATTCTACTATAATCTAAAGAGTGTTTTACATTTTTGTCCTAGGGAGTTCAGATATATTCTATCTAATTGCATCAATTCTTACTATAATGCCAAATTTTACATACTATTCTTTTACTTAGTTGTTTTGCTATTCTTTTACATTTTTGGTCAAAATATCAATTGCACATTTATGAATAATTTATATTGGGTTAGGCTGCTTAGGAAAATTCTTTCATGTTTCTTTTATGCTCTTTTCTCTTACACTTAGAAATTATTTGTTAGTAATTTTCTAATTTTAATAGTAATATTTGGCTATTGTAGAAAATATAAGAAAGTTAAAAAGAAAATAATACATATCACACAAAATATTATCAAACACAGATAATGACTGAAATATTTGATGCAATTTTGCCATTTTTATATATAGCTCTGTACATAATAAGTATTTATACACTATATACATTCACATATATATGTTCACACGACTGAGCTTATTAATGGGTTTATACATGTTCAATGGATAGGGTTTGATTATCTAATTGAGATTATATAGTAATAAGATTTTGTACCTTTTTAAATTTCAAAAAGTATAAAATTTCCTATTGTATTAAGATATTTGTAAACCTCATTATTATCATCTACATAATAGTCTACAGTTAACCATGAGGCATTTCATTCCAGTTTCATAATTATTAAATCAATTTATTAGTTTTAGACACCTTATCACACTTTCTCTACAATAAATGTTTCTGCAATAAATATTTATTACATAACATTAAAGATGTTTTTATTTCTTTTCATTTTTAAAAAATTTAAAAAGCAATTACTCAATAAAAACACATAAACATTTTTAAGCCTTTTTTTACTGATATTCTTGATATTAGAAATCAAGCTGCTTTTAAGAGTTCAATGTTCAAGCTGCTTTTAAGAGTTGATACATTATTTACTTTAGAGTGCTTAAAACCTCAGGCTTTTTCCTCCAGAGAGATAAAGAAGAAATATTTGTTCCACACATCATCGTGAACCAGAATGCCACTTACAAAAAGTTTCTGCTATGTCACTTCAAGTTTCAGTTATTCAATATCCATTAGATTTATTTCTTTATGGAATCTCATACAATTGGATGACTGACAGTCACATGAAATCAATAGAGAATTTTAATATTAAACATTCACATTAGTTATCATAAATGATTTTTTTGTTACTGCTATAACTAAAGCCTTCTTCATAGGTTTTTTATTTTGCTAGTTTCCCTTTTTGACTTACATACTTTTTTTTTTTTATTTTTGAGACAGGGTCTGGCTCTGTCTCCCTGGCTGGAGTGCAGTGGTGCAATCTCAGCAACGTATATAGCTTTTAAAAAATAACTTTGCATTCTTTAAATGCAGAGATCTGAAAAACACATTTTGTATTTAAATACATGATTGATTTTTTTATTATCACACATGCAAGTTATTCATTAAATTACCCCACCATATTTGAGATAAAACAATTGCACATACTTGTGTATCTTATTATCCCCATAATGCATGGATTTTGTTGATACGTTCTGATATTTATACTTAATTTATTAATAATAAAGTATGACTTTGTTTTACATATATATGTGTATGTGTATATATATACATACACACACATATATGTATATATGGAGAGAGAGACAGAGAGAGAGATTTTTTGAGGCATAGTCTCGCTCTGTCACCCAGGCTGGAGTGCAGTGGCATGATCTCCACTCACTGCCGGGTTCAATGGATTCTCATGCCTCAGCCTCCCAAATAGCGGGGATTACAGACAGGTGCCACAATGTCTGGCTTTTTTTTTTTTTTTTTTTTAGTATTTTCAGTAGAGACAGGGTTTCACTGTCAGGCTGGTCTTGAACTTCCAACCTCAAGTGATCTGCCCGCCTTGGCCTCCCAAATTGCTGTGATTACAGGCATGAGCCACCGTGCCCAGCCAAGAAATATATTTTTAATAATTATTTTTATATTTACCATATTTTATAACTATGATTAATGATCCGAAATATACATTATATTTATGATTTCATTTCTTACATACTTTTAAAAATCTCTGCCCCACCCCACAGGTGTTTAGACCAGATGTTTTTGTGCAGATAAGGGAACCTGCACAAGATCTTGCCTGGGCATGCCTGCGACAGACTGGAGGCCCTCCTGCACTGGAGGAATGGGATGGAGGCACCAGGAATCTGGAACTTAGGCAGGGAAGGAACTTGGTCTCTTCAGCTCATGTATGGTGGTCTGTTATTCCATTTGTGAGGGGGAATCCTGCTGGCAAGACCCCTCTCTTTTCTAAAAGATCCCCTTTAGTTTAATAAATTCCACTCTCCTCACCCTTCAATGTTTCTTCATGCCTAATTCTAGTCGTCAGACAAAAACCCAGATTTAGCTGAGCTAAGGAGCAAAAAGTCCTCCATCAATTTTATCTTTGAATTTTCAACCTACAGAAAAGTTGTAAGAATAGTACAACTATAAGTGAATTGCAGAACTCACTAATCGTTAACATTTTTTCACATGTGCATTCTCTCTCTGTGTGGGAGTTTCTTGAACTATTTGAAGGTAATATATTTCTTCTCCTTTAAATGCTCATTTATTTCCTAAAGAGATTATCTGATGTAGCCATAATTAAATCATCATACTCAGTTAATTTAACTATGTTAAATACTAATACAGAATAGTCAATATTTAAATTTCTCTGATTGCTCCAATAATGTTACTTACAGCTGTTTGGTGTTTTTCTTGTTTGTTGTTTAATCCAGGAATCAATCAAGAATTATGTATGCACTGGATTTAGTGGTTAGAAGAGTTTACAAATTCTCATTTATTCTAATTTAACTATTTATTCTATCTTTTATGTCATTAATATTTTCATATATCCAGTCCAACTGTTTTATAGAATATTCTTCAATTTGTCTTTGTCCATTGTATCTTCATAATTAGATACAGGTTGAAGAGTTTTGGAGGAACAGTTGCATAGGTGATCTATCTGTTCCTTATATCTTATCATGGTTTACACTAATGTCAATTATGAAAATACTGAGTTTGACCACTGTGGTTAAGGCTAAATCACAAAATTTATCTATTATTGGACACTTTTTCCACTTTATTATAAATAAGTAATTTATATTTTATTCATTTGAATTCCTAAGAATACCCCATTCCCCAGTAAACTTTCATATAATATTTTAGTCTCTATTTATATGTCTTCCCTTAATCATCTATTACCAGGGTGAATACATATAATGATTTTCTAATTATTTTATTTATTTTATGTTTCTTAGTTGCTATTTTCTGTAAATAAAAGCTTTTACCACAAGTTGATCAACACATTTTATTTTCATGACTTTTATTGCCAATTTTGACTCTCAGACATTTTTATGCTTCTATAAATTATTCATTGTGTTATTTAAATTATCCCTGTATGAGCCACTGAGATACCCACTGGATACTGGCATCTTTTGACAAGTTCACATAAGTGCATGTTTACTTTTTCCATCCTTAGAATAAAAGATAGTTCAGGTTCTTCTCGCACTTTTCTGCCCCAGACATAAAATCAGACATTTCTCTAAGGAACCCAGAACTTTTTTGAGTCATTAATGCCACTTGTATTTTTAATTTTTACTCTTTTCTTAGGGCACAGCTATAGTTATGTATATGTATATTTTTTATAATAATTTAATTTTGATAACTCAAATCCCAACCCAATGGAATTTTTTTCTTTTTATACAAATCCATATTTTTATCTTTCTTCTATCATGGTGACATATGTGGTTCCCCCAAAATATTAATATACTTAATATTTCACTTAGGCTTACAATATGCATAAAATAGATTCACAGTTACAGCACTAATGCCTATGCCAAAAAATCAATTTACTAGATAAAGTTCAAGATCACTTTGTAGTTTGTTTCTTCTTCCTCTGTGTGTGTCTCAACTGCTTACAATCAGTGTTCAAATTTTTCTTGGAGTATTTTTTTCCTCCTATGAGACTATACTCTCAACTTGATATATGTTTCATTTGTTTCCTTTTATTTTCAACTTTAAGCATTTTTCTCTATGTTTTTTGAGTTAGTTTTAAAAATCAAATGTGTTGCAGTAAAACTTACTTCTGATATTATAACCATTTAAGGATACAGTTGGACAAGTTTTGTTTTTTTGTGTGACTATTTTTTGGATCTCTGGTTATGCATTACTTTTTTAAAAACTTGAAAAATAAAAATTATGTATATTTACTGTGTACAATATAATGTATTGAAATATATATACATTCCAGAAATGCTCAATTATGCTAATTAACAGGAACAGTATTTATCTTCTTTGATAGTAAAACACTTAAAATCTACAACCTTAGCCATGTTCAAAACACAATATATTGTTATTAACTATAATTACAGACATTTTTATGCCAAATAGATGGGA
>NW_012119376.1:4031634-4033915 GCF_000951035.1 Colobus angolensis palliatus | reverse complement strand
GTGTTAGCCAGGATGGTCTCGATCTCTTGACATTGTGATCCCCTCGCCTCGACCTCCCAAAGTGCTGAGATTACAAATGTGAGCCACCACGCCAGGCCTGCCTACAACATTTTCTTTATCCATTCATCCACTGATGGATACTCAGGTTGATTCCATATCTTAGCTATTGTGAATAGTGCTGCAATTAACATGGAAGAGCAGATATCTCTTTGACAGACTGATTTCATTACCTTTGTATATATGCTAAAAAGTGGGATTGCTGCACAAGTTTGATGAGTTTTGACAAATACATACACTCGTGGAACCATCCATCAATACAATAAACACAGGATATTGATGTCCATCCAGAAGTTTCCTTCTCTTTTCTTGTTAATTTGCCCACCTCTAAATTCCTGGCCCAGGGCTATACCTGATCATCTTTCTGTCTCTATAAATTAGTTTTACTTTTAGAATTTTACATTAATAAATTCATGTAGTATGTACACACTTGTGACTAGCTTTTCTTCTCTCATATTTTAGTTTTAGTATCTTAGTTTTTTTTTTGTTTTGTTTTCATGTTACACGGATCAGTAATTTGTTTTTATTTTTACATAGTTTCATTATAGGGCCATGATAAAATTTTCTTATTTGAGTTTTAAGCCATGATGTATATAACTAGTATGTATAAATGTATCTATGGGAATTTATAAACAAGTAATTTCTGGACATACAATTTTATTTCCATTTGATAATGAACTAGAAGCAGAAAAGTTGTATCATATGGTGAGTGTGTGCTTACATTTATAGGAAACTCACAATTGTTTACTAAAATGGTTTTCAGAACTATGTAATTTGTGGGGACCAGAACATAATGCTATTTGGAATTACTTGTCAAAAAGTTATCAAAAATTTCAAGATGGTGACAACAGAGTTTTAAGCCAAACACAAGACTCTTCTAATCCCTATTAACTGCATAGGTTGCATTCACACGAACCAGCCCTGGTGTTTATACCATGTTTCATTACAACCAGCAATGTATGTGAGGCCCGGTTGCTCCACATGCTTGCCAGGATTTGGTAATGTTGTTCTCTAATTTTGATCATTTCAGGGGTTAATTAGTAATACCTAGTTGTGATAAGTATTTATATTTCTCTGAAGAAAAAGGATACTATTAATAATCATTTTAATAGCCATTTGCATATGTACTCTGAAGTAACTATTCTCGTCTGTTTCATATTTTTACTGAGTTTTGTCTTTTTATTCATTTGTAATAGTTATTTTATTATCTGAATATGCATGTGAAATGTCTATTGAAGATATTTTTTCATAATGTGTAGATTTTCTAATTTTAATTAGGTATTTTATTTTTCAACTTTTATTTTAGAATCAGGGGGTATATGTACAGATTTGTTGCAGAGGTATATTGTGTGATGCTAAGGCTTAAGGTACGAATGAACCTGTCACCTAGGTAGTGAGCATACTACCCAACAGGCAGGTTTCTTCAACCCTTATTCCTTTCACTTCCTTCCCCTTCTTGTAGTCCCCAGTGTCTATTGTTCCCGTTTTTATGACCATGTGTACCCAATGTTTAGCTCCCACTTATAAGTGAGAACATGCAGTATTTGGTTTTCTGCCCCTATGTTCGTTTGTTTAAGATAATGGTTTCCAGCTACATCAATGTTGCTGCAAAGAATATGATTTCATTCTTTTTTATGACTGTGTAGTATGCCACAGTATATATGTATCACATTTTCTTCATCCAGTCCACCATTGATGGGCACCTGCGTTGACTCTAGGCCTTTGCTGTTGTGAATTGCACTACAATGAACATGCAATTGAGTGTGTCTTTTTTGGTAGAAAAATTTATTTTCCTTTGGGTATATAGACAGTAAAGAGATTACTGGGTCAAAAGGTAGGTCAACTCTCAGATCTTTGAGAAATCTCCAAACTGCTCTTTATAGTGGCTGCACTAATTTGCATTCCCACCAACAGCTTATAAGTGTTCCCTTTTCTCTTTAGCCTTGCCAGCATCTAATTTTTTACTTTTTAACAAAAGCCATTCTGACTGCTATGAGATGACATCTCATTGTGGTTTTGATTTACATTTTTTAATGATGAGTAATGACCTTTTCTTATATATTTGTTGGCTACATGCATGTCTTCTTTTGAGAATTGTCTATTCATGTCCTTTGCCCACTTTTTAATGGAGTTATTTATTTTTTCTTGTTGACTTGTTTAAGCTTCTTACAGATTCTTATTTTCTTTATGGTTTCTTTAGAAAAACAAAAGTTTATTTTGTTTT
>NW_012119376.1:4029005-4030264 GCF_000951035.1 Colobus angolensis palliatus | reverse complement strand
GGTTGCAATTGAAAGTTGTCACTGGTGGTGAACTGCAATGTAAAACTGGAAGAGATAAATTTAAAAGCTGGTGTATATACTAACTAATAAAGTAACATGGGAAATTTTAATTATGTTGACAATGAAACTAGATGGCCATTGTTTGAGTAAGTGATGCTGCAGAGCAGAGGTCAATAAACATTTTCTGTAAAGGGCCATATAGTATATATATGTAGGCTTTGAGGGTTACATAAAATCTCTGAATGTATTTTTCTTTTTTTTCATTCCTTTATTCTTTTTGTTTGGTCATAATTTTTGTCTCTTTCTGCAATCCTTTAAAAATATAAAACTATTCTTGACTCTCAGGCCTTCTAACATGAAAGCCAGGACAAATGTGCCCCTGGGGCTTTAGTTTGGTATACTCTGTCCTGGAGATAGATAATGAAAAATTCCTGAAAACTATAAATCATCAACTAAATGTTAAGTGTGAAAGCCAGAGGGTTTCCGTGGCAACATATGTTCCAGTTACTTTTGTAGCATAAAAAATTTTCCAAAAACTTAGGAGTATAAAACAATCATTTTATTATGTTCCCAATTTCTGTGGTCTGAAATTCAGAAAGGGCACATTAGGGAGCGTTTTTCTCCTCCACTATATTTGGGAACACTGAACAGCTGGGAGTAATGCTAGGATTGAATTCTGGAATTATCTGTGGGTGTCTTCACTAATATGTCTGGCACTTGATCCTGGTTGGCATAAATATTTGCATCAGCTCAAAATATTGACTATCTATGTGGACATGGTCTATCTATTTTGACTGGCTTTCCTCACAGCATAATGATCTCAGATGCCAAAATTTACTATCTCAGTATCTGAGGAAGCAGATGCATTGTTCAGCTTAGCCTCAGAAGTAGCCGAGTCACTTCTGTTGTACTATATTGGTTGATGCAGACACAAACCCTGTCAGATTCAAAGGAATTTGATGTCGATCTCACCTTTCCATGTCAGAGTGTCCAATAATTTTGCAGTCTTTTTAAAAAATTGCCACAATTGACCCTTGTGTGACAATTTATATTCCTTACATTAGCAAAGTATACTCACTGCCTTCTAAAATCTCTCTTAATTCATTTCATTTTGAATTCAGGTTCAGGCTGAAGTTCCAGGATAGTATCAACTAAATAGGCCTGTATGTAGATGATACTCCTTTGGTATAATGTTTAGGGTGTCCATCATACATATCTGAAAATCTGTGCATTGAAGAGACAAGATATCCATCCCATAT
>NW_012119376.1:3997634-4028435 GCF_000951035.1 Colobus angolensis palliatus | reverse complement strand
AGTGTCCAATAATTTTGCAGTCTTTTTAAAAAATTGCCACAATTGACCCTCGTGTGACAATTTATATTCCTTACATTAGCAAAGTATACTCACTGCCTTCTAAAATCTCCCTTAATTCATTTCATTTTGAATTCAGGTTCAGGCTGAAGTTCCAGGATAGTATCAACTAAATAGGCCTATATGTAGATGATACTCCTTTGGTATAATGTTTAGGGTGTCCATCATACATATCTGAAAATCTGTGCATTGAAGAGACAAGATATCCATCCCATATACTCTAACATACTATGGTAAGACAGACAAGGATGACTGCAATCAGGTTACCTATTCAAATGATGGAGAGATGGGAAGCAGACAGCAATGACTAGTTCACACCAATTCTGAAATTAAACAGTGCACATGTTGACAGCTCCTTTGTTAGGAATCATGTTCTCTGGAAGTGATTCTTTGGAGGTCTTGGTTCTATCTTTTGAGCTCTTGGTTACACTATTATAGTCATCTTTCCATTTTCTTTACAGTTGCCTGTAATTGAGGCAAAATTCCATGTAATTTTGGGATCTAAAGGTCTATTTTTTCATTTTATTTTATGTGATCTCTATGTCTTTTTGTCCAAACAGGTATAATTATTTTAAAATCTTTTTTGGTTTCTA
The DNA here is from genome assembly GCF_000951035.1 of Colobus angolensis palliatus. Classification (NCBI taxonomy): domain Eukaryota; kingdom Metazoa; phylum Chordata; class Mammalia; order Primates; family Cercopithecidae; genus Colobus; species Colobus angolensis. Next base: position 4,027,785 of record NW_012119376.1, on the reverse strand, counting down.
GTAATCAATTTGTAATCCACTCCATTAGAAAAAAAACACATGAATTAATCTCCTTAACATGAACTTGTGCGTATTTTTGGCTCAATGTAATGACACTGAGTGACAATGTCTCTAATGTTCTCAGAAGCTCTATTTTCTAATGGGGGTTAAGTAGGCATGACATTTAAGTTATTCGAAGTCCCTTCTTTTATTTTTCTATCTAACAAAAAGCTTCTATGAGACACCACCTTATAATTTTCTAAGAATCTTGCAGTTGCATTCTATGTTTTATCTTTTCCACAAAACCATTTCTTAATTGGATATTCTTTTGTTAACTAGAGGGAATAGCAATTTATATCTTCTATGAAATTTGTTTCAAAATGGAATAGCTCTTTTTTTAGCTTGGGTTGTTCTATCTGTATCTTATCATATAATGGTAAAATAACCAGTTGGCATTCCTAACATTTTGTTTGGAAATCTTAACTGAATCCATGTGTTTACTATCATATTTTCTATTTTCTACATGAATGCAGATAAGAGTTGGGCTAATCTTCTTCCCATAACATAGCAAGAGTTTCCTTTCCTCCAGCTTTTAATCACACTCTTCACTCTAAGCCCTCAACAACAGTTTCTTCCAGGCTATCAGTCACCTCATAACTTCCAGCATCCCACCAGCATTTGGTCCCAAAGATAAAGTCATATATTTCAGTTGCCAAATTATGTTGTAGTAACTGCTCCTGTGTAACTAATTACACCAAAATTTAGTTGCATAAAACAATCATTTTGTTAAACACTGGCTCATGGACTTTGTTGGCCAGGAACTGTCAAACAAAGGAGCACTATCTTATCAATGCTACGATTCTTGGAAGATTTGGCTGGGAGTGACTCAAGAAGTGGAGGAGGCTGTAATCATCAAGAAGCATTTCACCCATATGTCTAGTGCCTGTGTTGAGATGAATAAAAAATGTTTCCAACTGCGACTGGTATTCAGAGTTCCTTTACATAGTTCATCCATGTGACCTTTCAGTATGGTGGCTTCAGGGCAATCAGACATCTTAAATGATGACTCAATCCTCCAAAATGAGTGTCTCAGCAGAGAAAGCAGTAGTCATGTAGCATCACTTCTGTTGAGTCTATTGGACAAAATAATCACAAGCCCAGTCAGAATAAAAGAGAAGTGCATAATTCCCACATCCAATAAGATTGATGTCAAACTATTGTGGTATTTTTTTTGAGATAAGGTCTTGCTCTGCTGCATAGGCTACAGTACAGTTGCACAATCATAGCTCACTGTAGCCTCAAACTCCTGGGCTCAAGTAATTCTCCTGCCTCAGCCTCCAAGTAGCTGGGATTATAGGCGCACGCCACCACACCCAGCTAATTATTGTATTTTTAGTAGAGATGGGGTTTTGCTATGTTGGCCAGGCCGGTCTCCAACTCCTGACCTCCTCAAGTGACCCTCCTGCCTTTGCCTCCCAGCATGCTGGGATTACAGGCATGAGCTAACTTGCCCAAGTAACGTCAATTTTTTATAACTGCCACACCATATAAAGAGACTCTTATTTCCTTTAGATGGAAAACAGAGAAAGCTGAAAAAAAAAGTCCAAGATTTTGTCATAAGAATATAAATGCTCCAGAGCTCAAATTTTCAACTTAGTAGATCAATCCTGCCAAGTGAGAACCCTGAGTGTTAAAGAACAGTACCCTATTATATGGGAGGAAGATCCAGGTACAGTGGTTTGGGTCACTTAAAAGCCTTGAGTACTCCAAATTTCCCAAAACCTCTGAGCCTAGAGAAATGGTTCAGCTCACCCTGTTAAAGAATAGTGCTCACTGCTTGTCGCCTGCAAAACAACCCATGCCTATCATCCCAGGATCTACCCCATCTTCCTGATAACTGGGGTTAAACCAAACATAAATTAAGCAGAGACATGCTAAGCTTTTTAAGGAAATAAAGATCCTATACATTAAAGGGACTAGAGAAACTGACCAACATTTATTAGCAAGAGATGGAAAATTACATATGGGACTAGATTCTGAGAATGCTGAATAAACAGAGGTAGACTATAAAGAAAAGTGTATTGCTATGGGAGCACTCACCCCAGATATAGCACTTAACAACCTGACAAGGATGTTGGGAGACAGAGAAAACATGCTTCTAGGATAGTTCTTTAGAAGAAAACAAAAGCTAGGGCATATTCTACGTGAATTCAGAAGTTTTAGAATTGCTGGAGCAGAGAATAGAAGAGATCAAAAGGCATAGAAAAGTGATTTTGCAGAGCAGATATATTGCATAAGTTCAAATATCAGAGGACTGTGGTCAGTAGGTAGTCCCAGAAGAGGCACTATTGATTACAGTAAAAATCAATACACTGAAGAGAAGGGCACCAGCATGATGAAGAAGTTCAACAATGCTTTCATTCTATAGGTTAAAACTGACACAAGGCAGTTTAAGACATAAGACAGGGTAAGGTGAGAAGGGAAAGACACTATTTGATCATTGGAATCAAGGTGGACACAATCATTGTGCTTCATGCAAAGTAAAAGTGGCAGCCTGTGAGGCCGGACATGCAGAAAGGTATTGAGATGGTCAATAGAATACGGCATCCCTAGAGGCAAATAGATAGACATCCAGGAATGGTATGACTCATTCTATTCAACAAAAACTAAATCAAGGATGACGATCAGGAGGTTACAGCCATCAGTTCCAATCAAAGACACTATGCATTTCCCTATTTCTGAACCTAAGCCAGCTTTTGATCCAGAGCCCATTGCTCATGGTGAGATCATGACTCCAGTATTGAGGTCTTTCAGCATTATGAGAATTGTGTGTATTAATAAGTCTCTATTTCTTCCCGATAGGGATCTGTAACAATTTACTTGTGTAACTACATTTTGGGGAAAGAAACACACAAAAATATTTCTAGGTGTTTTTTGGTCAAAGGGTCTGAATTAATGTTGGTATCCAAAGACTCAAGCACCATTAGCCTCCAATTTAGAGTGGGGGAGCACATGAGCCAGGTATCTAATGAACTACTGACCAGTGTAGTTTATAGCATCTCAGCATGCCCAGGAACTAGCATTTCCTCCATCTCTGATTGTGTGGATGGAAAATACAAATATTTGGTAGGTGAGACCATGCTTTCATTGGTTTTGTGATCTATAGTTAAGAAACTATAGTAGTGGAGAAGGCCTAATGGATCTGATTCTGCTCCCACCTCTGGCCAAGAACGAAAAGTAGTGTTTACATCATATTCTGAAAGGATGGTAGAGATAAATGCTGCCCCTAAGGACCTGAAGGATGCAGAGGTGGAGTCTCCACTGGTTATCTATTTCATTCACAGTTTTGTCTCTACGTAAACCAGAAACATCCTGAATGAAAAAGTACAATATTTCATACTCAACTACATAATTGAAACTATCAGCCAGAAGTAGCGTCTTTGCTAGTGCAGATTAACACATTCTGAAGTACTAAGTATGCATTCATTTATCTAATGATTGCATCTCTACCTACTCCAAACAAACAGGACAATCAGAAGCAGTTTGCATTTACCTGAATTGACCCACAGTTTATATTTTTAGTCTTTCCCCAAACCTATAACTTTGCCATCTAATCATATAGTTTAAATATGAACCAACTGTACTTCTTGCAAAGCATCACATGGTCTGCAAGATTGATGAAGTCATTCTATTAGGGCTAGTTGGTCAAGAAGGGGCTATTACATTGAATGTCTTGGTAAGACACATGGACTTCAGAGGATAGGAGTTAAACCTTGTGAGCTTTACAAAGATTCACTAACATTATTAGATATCCATTGGTCTGGGATATGCTATACCACTCCCTCCTCCCTTCCCCAAGTAAATGATGACATTTGACTCATCTCATCAGAAAACATAATGCCTGCTAGGCCTCTTTGGTTACTGTAGACAATATATTCTGTGCTAGGACATTGTTCTACTTTTATGTGAGCTGGCATAAATGGCTGTCAGCTTTGATTAGAGCCCAGAGCAGAAAAAGACTCTGCAGTAAGTCCAGGGTGTAGTATCCTATCACTTGGGCCATGCATCCTAGCAAATCTTAGGGCATTAAATCCATATGTGGTAGAAAATGATGCTACATAGAGTTGATGTAGATGTCAGTAGTAAAACCATGACAGACACATAGTTTTCTAGAGCCATACAATGCCATACACAGGATACAAATCATATTTTCTGAAATAATAGATAATTCTGACTTGTTTTTATTTTATTGCTTGTTGGACCTTAGCGAGCATCACTATGCAAGGATTTCATTTTTTTTTTCAGTAACATGAGATCCCACATAAAATCATACCACAAACTTCAGAAAAGGAGGTGAGGGACTAAGCATTTGACCATATAATACGCTAGCTCTATCTTCATATAAGCCTAACTAGAAACTGTTGGCCTGAGAGAGTAGTAAAACAGATTTTCAAGGGCACAACCCTGTGAAAATGGGGGCATCATCCTCTTAGAGACAGTGTAACCTCAAAATGAGCAAACGCTATATGGTACAATGTCCCTTGTAGTAGAATACTTGAGTTCAGGATCAAGGAGTACAAGTACAGTTGCTTGCATTTAATATCACTCCAAAGGGACCCATTTGTGGAAATGTACTTACTTTCTGGGCTTTGCAGGTTTAGAGTCTTCATTCTTTAAGGGGTAATTCTTCAGCTAGGAGACATAGAATAAAAGACTACTGGGGGCTTCAAGCTGATGATTGTATTGTGTTATCTTTCTTAAAGTAAATTATCACAGTCTTGATCAGTTGATATGCAGACACTGATCTCCCAAAGGCATTGAACTGAAAATGAGTTGGCATTCACTTTAAGTGGACAAGAATAAATGTTGAAAGTCTTGCATCAAGAATATGTTATCTTTCTTACCCTCTGTCGTATTATACTTATACAGGCCTCAATCAGTTGGACCCACTATAGAACATAACTCTAGTGAATGCTAGCAATAAATTAATATTTAATGGATTGGTTGAAGAAGAATTCATGCAGGAAGACTTGGTAGTATACGTATGCTCTAGAAAGTGGGAAATAATCCTTAAAAATGTTCAGAAGCTTATTACATCAGTAAGTATTTTTCTAGTCATCTGGGACATGCTAGAACATCCCCTCCATTTTAACAGACAATTTTCATCTTGCACTTCCAAGCAGAAAGAAGAAATCACAACCCTGGATGGATGGGATTCTTCAGACAGGATATTCCACACCTATGAACTTTGCTGTGATTTATATATGAGTTGCCAATGTTGATTGGGCACAGACACAGAAAAAGAACTGGTGGCAGATTCAGACTGCACTACAAGTAGCACATGTGACCAGGCAGACGCACTGCCTTTAGAAGTATAGATGGCACTAAAGCATACCTGACAGAGGTTATAGCAAGTCTCAGTGGAATACTAACAAGGAAGAAACCGAGAATTCCTGAGAAAGACTCTGCTATCTACAGTGGAGAATTTTTAAATACACTGCTGGCAAATATGTATGATATACCATGAGTTCATTTCATTATGATACAACAAAAAACCCATCAGTCTTATTAGAATTTGTCAGTGATAGGCTCATTTCTCTGAAAATTAATAAAGGAAAAAATTATTTATCCTGCATTCCCTAATAAAATTTGATTGCAAGAAATAGTTAATAAGACAGCTCTAATGTACTTTTAATAGAAGAACTCCAGCTAATAAATAAAAAAGAGATAATCAAAATAGAAATATACTAACAGGCAATACATTATAGAATAATAGAAACAATGGGTGTAGGCAAAAATCATCAATGGATGCTAAAACTATTACATAAAATATTAAAGAAATGTATAATGATAATATCTGATTAACAATATATTAAGATCATTGGATGTAGGAAATTAAGGTTTACATGCATCGTGGTGTGATCTAATGGGGTAAAAAGCAGTACCTATGAAAGTTCTTGCTTAAATAAAATGAAACAAAAATATCCTGAATCAAATCAAGCATCTAGGCTGGGCGAGGTGGCTCACACCTGTAATCCCAGCACTTTGGTAGGCCAAGGCAGGAGGATCACTTGAGGTCAGGAGTTCCAGACTAGCTTGACCAACATGGGGAAATCCCATCGCTACTAAAAATAGAAAATTAGCCAGGTGTGGTGGCACATGCTTGTAATCCCAACTACTTGGAAGGCTGAGGCAGGAGAATCCCTTGAATCCAGGAGGCAGAGGTTGCAGTGACCCGAGATTGCACCATTGCACTCCAGCCTGCATAACAAGAGTGACACTGAAACTAGTCTCAATAATAATAATAATAATAATAATAATAATAATAAATCAAGTGTCTAGTTTACAGGGAACATGGGGTTAGAGAAATAGGTTAACACCATGCTAGAGGAACCAATAAAATCCAGAATGAAGGATATCCTACAGTATGGATGACTTGGTTTCTCAATTAAATTGTATATGTACATATACACAAACATGCATGTACACACACACACACATGCACAGAACTTATTATAGAGCACAAAAGAGACTGGCAGAATAACCAAATGTGGGGTGGTCATGCATTGACTTTATATAATTTGTGTGGTTTGAGGAAACCAACTGTAAAAATTATCTTTGAGACATTTGGAGAATTTTTATTATAGATTGCATATTAGATAATATGAATGACTTATTCCTTTATTTTGTATGGTAATGATAAATTTTTATTTTAAAATAGCTATCATTCAGATATAAATATGAAGAATTATCAATGACATGACTTATTTTAACATATTCCCAAGAAAGCAGGTGTATATGACAAATGAGAGGAAGTTTGCAGGAGGTAAGGAATTGTTGAAGCTCTGAGAATGGCATATCGGCATTCAGCATATCTTTTTTGCTTTTCATGCATGTTTAACAGTTTCTAAAAAAAGCAAAGAAGAAAAAAACACTTGTCAATTTGGTAGACCAACATGTAAAGACAAGTATTAAGTTTTCAATAAAAATTTAACAATATAAAAATAGGCTATGTGCTCTCTAATATTTATTAGTAGAGTGAAAATTTACTGTTTGTTAACAAGAAGCAGTGGTGTTTCAAACTCACCAAAGAGTACAGGAACACACCAATATATTTGCTTTAAAAATATGAACGCATTTTCTTATAGCGTGCCTTCTGCAGACAAGGAATTTACTAACGTTACTATGTGGTTAACTGGAAGATCCTCTTCTGTACACCACCCAGAGACTTACCGGTTTTGAAATTACATGAGTCTTCACATCTCCTATCTTATACATCCATTAATTCAATCTTTCATCTAACTTTAAAGTTTGGGTTTTTACTGAAATTAACTAGATATTATATCAGCCTTGTTATCCACTCTTCTCACTCCCACCCATGGGTTTTCACATCTTCACATCTCCTTATCTACAATCAGCAAATCCTATAAATAAGTGTCAGCAGGAACTGCAGGAGTGATTTCTCAACATCCCTGCTGATTAGGCAGAAATCAGCCTGATTCTTAAATTGTTCTTATCAAAACGAGAAAGGTCATGCAAAACCCATGCTGCTTAAAAGTCTTGAGTCAGAAACTGGAAATCTAGGCCACACTTTCAGAAATGTGTGGTTTCCAAATAGCTCTGTAGATTTAAACTATGTTGAATCTAATTCTGACTCACTACTTAACAATATTAAAAAAATAAAAAAAATGTTCTCCTCCTGAATGGCCCTAAGGCTTCCCACCACACATTCTGTGGCAGTCTTTTATTTGTGCATACAGAAGGCGTCCCTCTGTTTCTACTCAGCCAAATGAATTTAAGGGTATTTGAGCTCAATGCCCCTTTTTAAAGATTTTTTTTTTCTGTTTTATGCTTGTGAGTCCTTTGCCTTCTTCTACTACATTCACTTTTGCCAAGAAATGGTATTTTAATATATAAGCTGGAGTTTGAGCTTGTGACCTGCTTCATTATCATTTCAATGTCTTTGTCACCTCAATATCCCAGCACAGGCATAGAAAAATGCACAGATCTAGACTAACGCAAAGATAAGATGGTGTGGCCATGTTTGCTTAGGATTTGGCAATTATTTTAATACATGACTGGTTTTGTCTTCTTTGGATTAACATGACTACTTTAAATTCTGGTAGAAAGTGTTGTTTGATTGAAGAAGACTTTTCTTTTCACGGCTATAGAATACTTGATAAAAAGCAAAATACATGTAGGGACTTTAGTTAATGAAAAGAGTTCTGAAAAATAATCATAGTACATGAATTTGTGAGAAGCAACAGCTCTTTATATCTTGTTCTAGTCTTTAAATATCAATAACCTAGGACAAGAAGGTAGCAGGGAGAAGAAATGCAACTACATTGCCGGAAAGACAAAGCATATTTTAGACCTTTGTGAATGCTACTGTGTGTGTCTCTCATATGTTCATGTATTACTATTTCTTGTTTGTACTGTCAGGCTAATTCTCCTTAAGCGAACCTCAAGTTGAAAACATATAATTGAATCAGAAAAGAACAATTGCCAATTAACACTGAGTGTTATGTGATAATACACACAGCAAAATGCTTAGGTTAAATTTGTAATCCTTCAAAATTCCTATGCATTAAACAGTGAATAGGCTGTCATGGGTGGTATGTGGAACTATATAAATATGAATATAATTGTGATGATACAAGAACAATACCTGGAGAAAAGAGGAGAGAAAAGAGAAGTGCCAAAATGCAATAGTAATTTATTCAGATGCAAGAGAGAATTTGTCTGAGCTATTAAGTACCAATAGCAGTAAATTCCAAGAACAGTGAATCTTCAACTAATTTCCCTCATAAAGCCTTTGAAGGGCCTCCGGGCTTATTCAGATCATTAAAATTGCTTTACAGGCCCTAAACAAGAAACCCCATTTGCTGTTAATCTAAGAGAAAGTTTGCAGCTGGAAAACTGGAAATATAATTGGATATATTCCTAAAAAGATTCAGAAAAATTGATTATTTTGGTCTAAATTAGTAAATATCTTACAGTCTTAAACATTAAAGAAAATAGTTTCCCATACACAAATACTTTTGACAATTTTTCCACAAACAAGTCAACAGAATCCAACCAACTTAATTTTAAAATGTCATTCTTTTTGTTTCTGTTTATTTTTTATTCACCAAGGTGGCCTGGAAAATGCCATATATGATTGAAGCAGATATATTATTTTGTAAAAGACAAGTGTTTACAATTTTTCAAAAAGCTAGCATCGAAAATCCTCACAATTGATAGTGGATAGAATTGCCCTCACATCCATTCTTTTGCCTACAGTGATTCCACAACACACACTTCCTTTCTCTTTCTTTTCTTTTTGTTTCTGAGTACAGTTTCTTTTTCAAGGCCCGACAACCCCTCTGAACTTTTGGCTTATTCTTGCTATACTTCCCTTTGTTTCTTTGAGACTTTATCCATTTTTTTCTTAGTTTAAAAACATTTCTCTGTGCCAGATGTCTGCATTCTTCTTAAGAATATGCTTAAGTCTCACTTCCAAAAAGTGCCCTTCCTATATTTCTACAAAGACCTTGATTGATTCATCTTCCCTCCATCCTTCCATTTCACTGACCAAGCGAAAGCTCTAGGTCTGACTCCTCTAATTCCTCCGATGCAGGAGAAGTTTAAAAATTTTCTTAGAGTCTCTTGTCCCAAGAGGTAGTGCAAAACTCTCCAAAACTTAACTATGGCTACTAATTGCAACTTCCTTTCAAAGAGTACAGTATGGGAAAAAGAAAAAAAGAAAAAGGTGTTTTTTTGTTTTTTTTGGTGTGTGTAGAAACCTACAGTCCTACCTCAGCCAGGTTGTCAGGGTTGGCATAAACAGTGGTGAGCATGCTGGTAGCATGTACTATGATGCTGATAATATTACATGATAAAAATGGACCTTACCTCTGTAGTCTTCCTTCCAAAACACCTAACCCAATATAATCAGGAGCAAAATAGCAGACTAATCTCCACTGAGGTAAATACGACAGAATACCTGAACAGGAATTTTCAAAACTGTCAAGGTTATCAAAAACAAAGAGTCTGAGAAACTTACAGCTAAGAAGAGAGTAAAAATATGTGATGACTAAATACATTGTGGTATTCTGAATGGTACTCTGGCACAGTAAAAACATTAGGCAAAACAAAGAAATTTAAAAATTATTTTTATTTGCTATTCTTTAATAATATTATACTAATATTACTTCATTAATTTTAACAAGTATAATACACTCATGTAATATTTTAATAATGGGGCATCAGTGTGGAGAGTAGATTGGAATTCTCTGTAGAATCTTTATAATTTATTTAAATCTAAAATTTGTATAAATTACTGGGTTTATATGAAAATGTTTTCCAGTAAAATATATACAGACTGCTTCATCCTTGTTTATAGAAATATAATACCACACAATTTTTTATAGAAATATATAAAGTTTTCAGTCCTACATTTTGAAAACTCTAAGATAACAGTCCTCAACCCTCTAAACCTAATATATTTTTTCCGTAAATGAAAATATCTCACAACATTTATTACATTTTAAAATTATGATTGATGGCTCATAATCCCATTGAAATTCGAAGGTCTATAACGACTTTCCAAACTATCTTTCTACCTTTCTTTACCATTGCCCATTTACTTTCAACTACATTCTTTAGTAATTGAGTACATTCCTGAGGAATTCTACTCTGTTTCACCAATCCATGTTTTAAATTCCAATGAGCCCCCACGGCTCAATGTGTATTTTTTTGAGTTATTAAGAAGTAAGCTCTGCTTTCTCTGAAATGGCCTATTGTTTGTATTTTTTCATTCGTATGTATTCATGCTTTAATTTTCAATAATAGTTTTGGTATATTTCTTTGCACTTGGTGATTGATTCTTTGCTTCCATCTCAAATATCACCATGAAATGAACTTTAGAAACCTCTCTAGGAGTTCACCATCTTTGTACCTCTTGGAGCACACATAATAGTATCTTAGAAATGATTGTCATTAAGTATGGTTCAATTTAAGTCAGTCAATTAATGATGAATGTAAACTTGGAGATATATTACCTATAGTTTTCTTTAATACGTGAAAATACACAACATAAGTGCACTATTTATATACCTATATACATGCAGACACACAGGTTAACTTTATCACAGTGATAAAATCATTATATAGAATTATAAAAGTTAATATATATAATTTATATATTTTGTCCTGAATAATAATAAGAAAATTCTGAATCTTGGTTTCAAGCAGGGGTAGTGTTGAATTGCTACTATCTCAGATAAATATACTGCTCATGTTTTTCCAGGTTAAACTAATTTTCAGCTTGAACTCTTAAGTAGGTATCTCTTCTAGAAAAAAGGCAAATAGAGCTTCTTTTCATTTGATTCAGAGTCATAATAAATAGTTCTTTTCACTCTTTCTAATGAGGATGGAAGAGTTACAGCATATATGTTATTATTAGGTAGCAGCCAAAGCAGACCATTTTACATAGGGTTCTATGTACTTAAGTTTTCCTTAAGAAGCAGCTGAAAACATTCTATATGAAATTGCATCAAACCTAAAACTAGATGGTGAATATTGAAAGGTATTATGCGTTTCTACTTTTTTAATGTTACTATCTATATAGTCTTGAAAAAGAAGTGCATGGGACAAAATGCAAACAGGTAAAAAACAAGCCAGGTGTGATGGCGCGTGCCCATAGTCCCAGCTACTTTGGAGGCTGAGGCAGGAGACTCCCTTGAACCCTGGAAAAGTAAGTTGCAATAAGCCAACATCGCACTACTGCACTCCAGCCTGGGCAACAGAGTGAGACTGTGACTTGGGGCAGGGGTGGGGGGAAGATGATGGGAAACATATACATAGATAATCTGTCTTTTTGAAAAACTGCTCTCTACTTCACCATTTTGCTTAGTTTAACTTCACTCAGTATGTTTATTTTCACAAATACATTAAAAAAAAATGTAAACCACAAGTTAAAGGGTTTAATGGCTCATTGTTTCTGCAATAAAATTTCGTAGCTGAAGTCAGTAGGCACCATGGATTTACAAGGGCAGGAGGCTGACTAAGGGAAGAATTCAATCACTATTTATCTTTTGAATTAAGAACTTTTATTTCTCTGTTCATCATGTTCATGAAATAGATCAGAAGGCAATATTGCGAACAGTATTTGTGAGGATTTGGAGTGAGATTGTTAAGCAGAGATGAAGTACAAAAATAGACTCGTACAGATATCATTCATTACAATGTTGCCATTCTACCAAATAGCTAATTATATCAAATTTCATTTCAGATAAATGTTTTCTGCTTAAGATTTACCCAGCTTTTATAACTGTGAAGATACCTTGTGAATATAAGCCACTTTAAAGTATTTGAACTTGTATATTATGATTGACTAGATACTATTTTCTTGTAGAAACAAATCCACAACTTTAAGGAAACTTTTTTTGTTTTAATGGCCATTTCAAGTAAGTTGTTCAATTAGTTTAGTATTAGACAGTAAGTGCATTCGGAATATCACCCATACATTATGGAATTGTAATAAAATATAAATAAAGGAGACTTTGGAATGACAACCAATTTTAAATGTTACAGGAAGTAAAATGCAAACATTTAAACTTTTCAATCTATAAAAAGGGTATTGTTCAAAAATTGTAAAAACATGATTAAAACAATGTATAATATCTTCCTAGAAAAAAGAAGCAGAAGTATATTCGATAGAAGTACAGCTGATTATGCTGGAGTGTTAGAAATATGCTTTTTTCCATACCTTCATAAATGATTTCCAGATGGTCTAAAATGTGCTTATAGTACTTTTGTAAAATCTTACTTTTTAAATTAACTATAAGTATTTTAGTGAGATATAAATACTTACATTTCTCCACAAAATTCATGTTGATATTTAAAATAAGTAACTCCTCATATACTTATGTCTATAATAAACACAGCTGTAAATATGATATTCCACGTGCTTTGCTATTATTTGCTATGGAAGTTGAATGGAATACAGTTTCCAAAATCCTCTTGGATTATGAATAAATTGGACTTAGCATTTGTTATCAGAATCCAGTGTTTAGAGTTGTGTCAAAAAATTGACTTCATAGTTATTGCGGTTAGGGCATGGGAAAGAAATAATCTTTCTGATTGCCTATTTTGTCTGAATGGCAGATTTTGCTGTTTTAAACCTGACTTGAAATGGGAAGACCAAACATGATTATACAAGAGTATTTTAATAAGTATATCAACAGGCAAATGTAGAAGAGAGAAAAATGATTAAGTGTTTTTCTTTGAATATTTGAATCTTGTGTTTAACACAAATAAGTAGATTTTAGTTCTTTCTGTGCCCTGACATTTTGTATGTTAATTAGTTATCCCCCATGTTATGAGATTTGTCAGTATGTAGATAGTTTCACAGAGATTGAGTTGTACACTTCTAATGCAGGAGCTTGTTTATGTTTCATACTTTTATACTTAGAGAGAAAAAAGTCAAAGAAAAAGAGTATGACTTGAGTCAAAAAAAGTGACCAAATAAAAGATAAATTCAAAAAATAAAAAGAATTTTACAAAATGAAAATAAATGAAAACTTTTGACTTTGATCTAAATCCTTATATTTCTTTAAAGATTTATTATTAACTAATTATAGTCTTCAAAGAAAAGCTCATTTAATTTATAATGTGTTTCTAGCTGCTTAGGTCTGAGATAACATACTGATGTAATAAATATCAAGGAGACACAAAAATTCCTAAAGGATGAGTTGCAGTAAAAGATAGGTCCAAAGTCTCAATTAAGTAACCACATTTACCCAAAGTCCAAAATATTATCACTTTTATGTATTTGAAATATGAATGAAATTCAAGGTGAGATTAATATGGCTTATATTCATAGTAATATAAATATACTTTCTACTGTATTATAAATATCAATGAAGTAGCACCATATTTAATAGAAAATCTATAAGAAATATGATTGGAAGGCACATTAACATCTTATTAATTACATCTTTAGGTCAAGCCAAGAATAAGCTGTCAAATACTGACTATGTAAGTATAGATTTTAGATGATAGAAGAGAAATGTAAGAAACAATTTAGGAAAACAAGCTATTAACAGAAATGTCATTTAGAGAAAAATACAGATAGTAAACATACAGAGGGGCAATAATTGTTTTTATAATTCTAAAGACAAAAATATTTCTAAATTTTCTGCATTTGTAAAACTTATGTTCTAGAGAGATGTTAGTGTTGAGAGATATTTTAAATAATTAAATCAGTGAGACTTGGTAATTAATTGAAAATTGGGTTGAGGAGGAAGAATTCAAGGATGACTCCCAAGTTTCAAACTTGGGCTACCGCAGTGATGCTGATATTTTTGTCTGAGATGGGAAATACTGAAAAAACAAATTAGTAAAGGGAGAGATGTTTGATTATGAGATTGATCTTGAACACAATGAGTGTGAGATGTCTTTGAAATAGCCACATTGAGATCCACATCAAGACAGTAGTTTATTTATACAAGAAATGCAGACTTGTCCAGCTATCTGGTGAATCAAGATGAGAAAATTTCCAGAGTGGTACCCTTTACTTTCTTTGAAAGGCAAGAGAATTCACCTTCGAAGACTATGAGAAAGTGAAGGTGGAATTGGCGCTGAGAAGAGAGCTCAAGCAGTTTGAAGTTTATATTCTTCAAAAGAGTGGGAAAAAAAAGTTCACCAGAAAACAAAAAGATTGACAGATTTCAAAGCATATTTGAGGTTAATGATAGTGAATTTGCAGTGGTCTAGATCAGCAATCTAGATCTAAACCTTCTGCAAAACTTTTTTCAGCAATAATTGGCAGTTCAAAAGCAAGAACAGAGGAAACAGCAGGGTTTTTGCCAATAAGTGTATATTAGTCTGTTCTCATACTGCTAATAAAGACATACCTGAGACTGGGTAATTTATAAAGGAAAGAAGTTGACTCACAGTTCCACATGGCTGGGAAGCCTCACAATCATGGTAGAAGGTGAATGAGGAGCAAAGTGACATCTTGCATGGTGGCAAGGAAGAGAAACATGTGTGGGGAACTCCCATTTTTATAAAACCGTCAGATCTCAAGAGACTAACTCACTACCGTGAGAACAGTAGTGTAGAGGAAATCATCCCTATGATTCAATTATCTCCACCTGGCACCACCCAAGACACATGGCAATTATCACAATTCAAGGTGAGATTTGGGCGGAGACACAGCCAAGTCATATCAAGATGTATAAAGTGAAGGAACATTAAAGTATTAAAAAGAATATTGTTGATGCAGTGGACAATAAACTCTGTACTGCATAAAAGGGAGAAAATACAGAGAGAATTGTTTTACTGTGACACAATAGAGGTATTATTAGAGAACATATCTTTTTAAATCTACTAATGATCATGGTACAGTGATAGAACAGCATGTTGGAAGAAGAGTAGGCTGTGGTAAGACGTTTGGATGCCTGAATTGGTAATTTGGAAACAAGACAGAATTAAGCAAATCTCCAGGGGCGGACAGACCTACTAGGTCTGCAGAGGAATCTGATGTCTTGATCTGAATTAAAAGGATGGAGACTTGTTAGAATTGCAGGAGGTAAGATAGATAAATAAAATCAATACAGTGTATTTATGATCCAAGAAGCAACTAATACCTTGTATTACTTAAACGTTTACTTTCTTATGCACACATATGGCTCAAACTCATTTAAAAATATATTTGTAAAAATAAACCATTTAAAAATCTAACAGTAACAGCATTTATCTTGGTACTCACAATTGAGGATGATAATGAAGTAATATTTCAAAATAAATGAAATAAAATGTAATAAAGAAAGGTAAGTAAACCCTAACAACAAAGAAACAGAAAACATTAGAATCACTCACTAAATGTGGTAGAGATGATAAAATTGTTAAATTGTACACATAACAATTTGAAATAAATGTTTGTGTGAATTAACCTGCATACCAATGATAAAATGCACAAATAGGTTAACTCTGTAAGTTTTTTCCAGCATTGCCTCCTTGGTAGATTACTATCTCAGATCCTTGTCTGAGTTTAACAACCTCACAAAAGAAAAATAAATAAATAAATAAATAAATAAATAAATAAATAAATAAACAAACCATTCTCAGATAATGGTGAATTTTTGGCAAAGGGAGAAAGGACTGTAATAGTTTTGGCTAAATGAATGTGAACCTAAAAGTTAAAAGACATAAAGTGCAAAGAACATGAAAGTAAATGATTGAGATGAAAAGATGTCATGAATTGTTAATGAGATTTGCTTTGAGGTTCTGACTCACACATGCAAAGCTTTCTTTGAAACCTTGAAATATTAATAAAATAGACCATATTTTTACTTATGAAAAGTCTATTTTTCTTTCTAATGCCATTTGGATAATTATGAAAAGGACAGAGTAATTTTTATATTCTTCTTTGAATTGTAAGACTTTGATATTAGAACAAAAATTCGGTTTTGGAAACAAATCATGCATTTAAAATTTTTCTCTTTTATAGTGAAGGTAAAGGCAATGGATTAAGGAGAAACTCAGATAGAAAAGGAAGAGAAATTGATTTATAATCTCCTACATATATATTGAGAAGTGAGCTCTCATTTTCATTAAATAAAAATATTTCATTCAAAGCAGCCTTATTCTTTATTCTAGAAAAGCTCAGATGAATCAACTTTAATAGATTCCCAAGCCACCAAAAAGAATCCTTAATCACAGAAAGTGGAGACTTTTTATTTTCATATTACTCCATTCCAATTCTCCAAATCCTTTACATATATACATATATACACCTGGGGAGGCATGTGTATGCACAGGTAAATGCACATACCCACTCATGATAGAGAGACTCAGAAAAATGTATTAGGAAACTAAAAACATTCCTAATTTTTTGAACATAAAATGAACTATAAGTTAAATGCCCACCTTGTCATTTGATGGAATTACTTTCATTAGTAAAATCCTTGCTTAAGGGATCTGCCATCTCAAAATATTAACTTTTAAGTATGTATTACGTGCAAAAATTTATTTAAAACCACTTACCAGTCTCCCTAATCAGAAAACACATTTTTCTAGTGAAATTTCAACTGTTATACACTTGGTGTCTATATGCACCCGTCACAGGTTAGGATGTTTGTTGTAGAGAAAATATGATGTCTTTGTACTCTTCTGAATGATTGTTACTGGGACTTATAAAGGAGATACTATGTGAATAGAGACATTAAATTTCTAAGAACAAAACATGCCATAAATATTGCAGAATATTTTTTCCTGATGTTCCTGAGGGAGCTAACATTTTTAGAAAATTGTTTTTAGAGGCCGGGCACGGTGGCTCACGCCTGTAATTCCAGCACTTTGGGAGGCCAAGGCGGGTGGATCACAAGGTCAGGACATTGAGGCCATCCTAGCTAACATGGTGAAACCCCGTCTCTACTAAAAGTACAAAAAATTAGCCGGGCATGGTGGCAGGCTCCTGTCGTCCCAGCTACTCGGGAGGCTGAGGCAGGAGAATGGCATGAACTCAGGAGGCAGAGTTTGCAGTGAGCAGAGATTGCGCCACTGCACTCCAGCCTGGGTGACAGAGCGAGACTCCATCTCAAGAAAGAAAAAAAAAAAAGAAAATTGTTTTTACAAAAAAACACTTTTAAGAAATTTTCTGCTAATTGAATTGTTGCAATGTTGCTGCTCAACTTCTCTTACATCCTCAGAATCCTCCCTGTCTATGCCAATCTTCATTTCCTTCTCTTCTTTCAAATGTGTAATATGTTAAGAATGCAGAACCTAAAACTTTTTGTTGAAATCTGAGCATTTTGTGAAAGGCATTAGAATTTATTCTGTGTCTTCATTTGGATCCCCTTCATGATATCCTGGCAAGTGGTTTCCTTGCTTCTGTTTGATTCAATTCCTACTAATAATCTTCTTTCAACAACTCTAATAATTAGGAAACAAAGTATCACCTATACTAAAATCTGCCTTTTAATAACATCCGTTACTTGGTGCCAGCTTTGTATTCTAGAGCCATGCAGAGTAGATGCAGCTCCTCATCCTCAAAACCGATCTGTCTCATCTTTTGTAAGTGTATTAGCCTGTTCTTATGCTGCTATGAAGAAATACTTCAGACTGGGTAATTTCTGAAAAAGAAAAAAAAAGAAGTTTAATTGACTCACAGTTCCTCATGACTGGGGAGGCTTCAGGAAAATTATAATCATGGTGGAAGGGGCCTTTTCACAGGGTATCAGGAGAGAGAATGAGTGCTAGCATGGAAATTCCACATGCTTATAAAACCATCAGATCTCATGAGAGAGATTCACTCATTATTATGAAAACAGCATGGGGAAAACTGCCCCCATTATCCAATTACTTTCTTTTTTTTTTTTTTTATTATACTTTAAGTTCTAGGGTACATGTGCATAACGTGCAGGTTTGTTACATATGTATACTTGTGCAATGTTGGTGTGCTGCACCCATCAACTCGTCAGCACCCATCAATTCATCATTTATATCAGGTATAACTCCCCAATGCAATCCCTCCCCACTCCCCCCTCCCCATGATAAGCCCAGTGTGTGATGTTCCCCTTCCCGAGTCCAAGTGATCTCATTGTTCAGTTCCCACCTATGAGTGAGAACATGCGGTGTTTGGTTTTCTCTTCTTGTGATAGTTTGCTAAGAATGATGGTTTCCAGCTGTATCCATGTCCCTACAAAGGACGCAAACTCATCCTTTTTTATGGCTGCATAGTATTCCATGGTGTATATGTGCCACATTTTCTTAATCCAGTCTGTCACAGATGGACATTTGGGTTGATTCCAAGTCTTTGCTATTGTGAATAGTGCCGCAATAAACATACGTGTGCATGTGTCTTTGTAGTAGAATAATTTATAATCCTTTGGGTATATACCCAGTAGTGGGATGGCTGGGTCATATGGTACATCTAGTTCTAGATCCTTGAGGAATCGCCATACTGTTTTCCATAATGGTTGAACTAGTTTACAATCCCACCAACAGTGTAAAAGTGTTCCTATTTCTCCACATCCTCTCCAACACTTGTTGTTTCCTGATTTTTTAATGATGGCCATTCTAACTCAAGCGGTTACTTCCTCATGCCGGACTTTCTATCCAATTACTTTCACCTGGTTCTAATTTGATCCGTGGGGATTATTGCAATTCAAGGTAAGATATGGGTGAGGACAGAGCCAAATCTTATCATTCTGCCCTGGTCCCTCTCAAATCTTACGTCCTCACATTTCAAAACAATCACGCCCTTCTAACAGTCCCTCAAATTCTTAACTCATTCCAGCATTAATCCAAACTCCAAGTCCAAAGTCTCATCTGAGACAAGGCAAGTCCCTTGTACCCATGAGCCTATAAAATCAAAAGCAAGTTAGTTACTTCCTAGATACAATAGGGGTATAGGTGTTGGGTAAATACACCTGTATCAAATGGGAAAAATTGGCCAAAACAAAGGGGCTGCAGTGCTGCAGCTATAAAACAGGCTCTCGTCTTTTCTTCTGTCAACTGATCCTAGGGAGCCCCCAATGTGGCCATCGGTGCAGGCTTGGGAAAAGAAGGCAGACTGGCAGGAGTGGAAACCATGGGCATTTGAGCCACTTCCTCATGTAACTTACTTGTGCCTTCAGGATCTCCTAAAACCCAGTCACATACATACCACTTCCACTTGATGATGAAATACTGCTTTGCATGTCCAACTTTATGGTGAGCTGGGTCAGAAAGCACCCAGTTCATGATAGGCAGTTCAGGTTGCATGGTGGCTTAGTGACTCACAGTCAAACATTCAGTTTCTACCAAAGCCCAGTAACAGGGCAAGAGCTGTCTCTGAAAAGGAGAGAAGTTATCTGCAGAAGATGGCAGGGCCTTGCTCCAAAATCTTAGAGGCCTCCACTGTGATTCACCTACGAGGGCCTGCCAAAGGCTCCAAACAACATCCCTATTTAACATTGACACCTCAAGCACCATTGATTCTGCTAGTTCATGTGACCCAAGTGGCAGAGCAGCTTGCACAACAGCCTGAACCTGTTGCAGAACCTTCTCCTGTTCCAAATCCCGCTCAAAACTGGCAACCAATAAATGTACCAGAGTAACAAACCCAAATGAGGAACGTGTTGCCTCCAAAATCCAAATAGGCCTACTAGGCATTATAACTCTTTCTTGGTTGTAGAAGGGGCAAAATGCAGCAACTTATTCTTCACCTTAGAATGACTATCTCAACAGGCCCCACACCACTGGACCGCTGGACATTTCACTGGGGTAGAAGTTCTCTGAATTTTAGTTAAATTTATTGCCCATTCCCTGGCATGCAAATGTCTCATTTGCTGCTATTTATGACTAAGAGAACAGAAGATGGTTCACATCACAGGACTGTGCAACACCCCCCAGTATCAGCACAGAGCCTGATAGCTCTGCTGGGTGGCTACATTCAGAAGAGAAATAACTATCACTACAATTTAGCTCTTAGGAAGCCACATCACTAGGAAGAAGGGGAGAGCACTACATAAAGGGAACACCCTGTGGGACAAAAGAATCTGAAAGGCAGCCCTTGAGCCACAGATCTTTTCTCTAACATAGTCTACCCAAATGGTAATACGATAAAACAAGTTTCTTTAATGCCTACCAAAGTAGACATTTTGCAGTGTTAAAGAATCTTGTTTTATCATATTGCTCACCAGCAATGGATCCAAAACAAGAAATCCATAACTTCTGGAAATAACGGACAAATTGAGGGAAATGCAAAATGCACTGGCATGTCTCAGCAGTGAAATCAAACAAGCAGAAGAAATAACTTCAGAGCTCAAAGACAAGGTTTTGGAATTAACCCAATCAAACAAAGATAAAGAAAAAAGAGTAAAAACAAAACAAGGCAAAACAGAAAACAAAGCCTCCAGGATGTTTGGGATTATGTTAAATGACCAAACCTAAGAAAAATCGGTGTTCCTAAGGAATAACAGGTAAAAATCCACCGACTGTCATCCGGAGACTTACCTAACACATAAGGACTCGTATACATTTAGGGTAAAGGGGTTGGAAAAAGATATTCCATGCAAATAGACACCACAAGCAAGCAGGAGTAGCTATCCTTATATCAGACAAAACACACTTTAAAGCAACAGCAGTTAAAAAAGATAGAAAGGGACATTATATAATGATAAAAAGAGTAGTCCAAAAGGAAAATATCACAATTTATATGTATGTACACCTAACACTGGAGCTCCCAAATTTATAAAACAATAACTGTGAGACCTAAGAAATGAGATAGACAGCAGCACAATAATAATAAGGGACTTTAATACTCCAATGACAGCACTAGACAGGTCATCAAGACATAAAATCAGCAAATAAACAATGGATTTAAGTTTTACCTTGGAAAAAATGGACTTCACAAATATGTACAGAACATTCTTTCCAATAACTGTAGAATATACATTCCATGAATTAGCACATGGAACCTTCTCCAAGATAGATGATATGATAGGCCACAAAATGAGTCTCAATAAATTTAGAAAATCAAAATTTTATCAAATACTCTCTCAGACCACAGTGGAATAAAATTGGAAATCAACTGTAAAATAAACCTTCAAAATCATGCAAATATATGGAAATTAAATCACCTACTCCTGAATGACCATTAAGTCAACAATTAAATCAAGATGGAAAAAAAAAATTCTTTGAACTGAATGATAATAGTGACACAATCTCTCAAAACCTCTGGAATACAGTAAAGGTGGTGTTAAGAGGAAAGTTCATGGCATTAAATGCCTACAACAAAAAGTCTGAAAGAGCATAAACAGACGATCTAAGGTCACACCTCAAGGAATTAGAGAAACAAGAACAAACCAAACCCAAACTCTGCAGAAGAGAAGAAGTAACAAAGATCAGAGAAGAGCTAAATGAAATGGAAACAAAACATAAAAAGATAAATCAAACAAAAAACTGGATATTTGGAAAGACATAAAAAATTGATGGACCGTTAGTGAAATTAACAAAGAAAAGAAGAGACATACAAAAATACAAAGTGGGGAAAGGACACCCTATTCAACAAATGGTGCTTGGATAATTGGCTAGCCACATGTAGAAGAATGAAACTGGATCCTCATCTCTCACCTTATACAAAAATTAACTTGAAATGGGTCAAAAGCTTAAATCTAAGACCTGAAACCAGAAAAAACTATAACATTGAAAAAACCCTTCTAAACATTGGCTTAGGTAATGACTTCATGACCAAGAACCCAAAAGCAAACGCAACAAAACAGAGATAAAAAGATGGAACTTAATTAAACTAAAAAGCCTCTGCACATCAAAAGAAACAATCAGCAGAGTAAACAGGCAACCCACAGGATGGGAAAAAACATTTGTAATCTATATATCTGACAAAGGATTAATATCCACAATCTACAAGAAACTCAAACAGATTAGCAACAAAAAATAAATAAATAATAAAAGCAAATAATCTCATCAAAAAGTGGGCTAAAGACATGAACAGGCAATTCTCAAAAGAAGATATACAAATGGCTAACAAGCATATGGAAAAATGCTCAACATCACTGATTATCAGGGAAATCCAAATCAAAACCACAATGCAATACCACCTCACTCCTGCAAGAATGGCCATAATCAAAAAATAAAAAAAATAACAGATGTTGGCACGGATGTGGTGAAAAGGGAACACTTTGACACTACTGGTGGGAATGTAAACTAGTACAACTACTGTGGAAAAGAGTGTGGAAATTCCTTAAAGAACTAAAAGTAGATCTACTATTTGGTCCAGCATCCCAATATTTGTATAACCATTTTTATAGCGGCACCATTTGCAACTGCAAAAATATGGAACCACCAGCTGAGGTTGTGGAGGCAAAGGTTGCAGGGAGCTGAGATCTCGCCACTGCACTCCAGCCAGGGCAACAGAGCGAGACTCCATCTCCAAAAAAAAAAAAAAAAATAGAACCAGGCCAAATGCTTGTCAATCAATGAGTGGATAAAGAAAATGTGGTATATATGTACTATGGAATAATACTTTGCCATAAAAAGAAACAAAATAATGGCATTAACAGCAGCCTGGATGGAACTGGAGATTATTGTTCTAAGTGAAGTAACTGAGGAATGTAAAACTAAACATTGTATGTTCTCACTCATGTGGGAGCTAAGCTATGAGGATGTAAAGGCATAAGAATAATACATTGGACTGTGGGGTCTTGGGGGAAAGGTTGGGGGATGGCGAGGAATAAAATATGGCAAACTAGATACAGTGTATGCTGCTCAGGTGATGGGCGCACCAAAATTTCAGAATCACCAATAAAGAACTTATTCCTGTAGCCAAACACCACCTGTTCCCCCAAAACCAATGGAAATAAAAATAAATATAAATATAAAAGAGGATATATGATAATTTCTTTCCGGATCCTTAAGTTTAAAAAGTGACAGTAAAATTTAAAACAAAAAGATGACTTGAATACATAAATACATTTCCATGATTTGGGAAAAATTTTTATTTAGAATTTCTAATATCCCAAAAAAGGATAGAGAAATGCAAGTGCCATTTTTGGTATGGAGTTAAACTCTACAATTATTCTTGTCTGAGTAATTTATTGATCTCTCTTCTCTGTCATGTATCTCTGCAGCTCTCTCTTTCTCACTCCCTCTCTCTCACCATATATAAGTACACATGCATATTCATGTATATATATAATACTTTGGATTTCAGATTTCGTATCTATATATATGTTATAGAAATAAAATCTACTTTTTGACTACAGTAATCCTTCATACAATCTACTTTTTAAAAACTTTATTTCAGCTGAGATATAGTATTTATTATATATTATTGTGTCAGATCCTTAGACATCTGACTAAAGTTTATACATACACACATTTGTAATGTTCTCAAAGCACTTTTATTTGATGTATCAGAATTAACCTATGAGATTTGCCTAACATATTTCAATTGAGAGTAGTTAATAAAGTATTACAAATGTCATGAGCTATGGGTTTTCATTCTGAAACTTCTAGCACAATAAACTACTGAACATCTACTTTACCTTTAAAAAAGATTTCCCTTTCATTTTTAGTTGACATGTAATAATTGTAAAATTATATCTTTTTAACAAGCTTGACCAGCTAAGAGTACCAACATTTTAAATGATTTCAGAAAAATTTATCTTATTCCAGATTACTAGTCCAAAGAGAACAAAACATTTGTTTTTTACTGTCTCTTGTGGAAAATTTTACAACCAAACATTACTTTGAATCATAATTTCAACTTTTATATTTATTTGTGACTATAGGGAATAACTATCTGTATACAAACCATCTAAAGCAAAATTTTCAATAAATGGCTGACTACTACTTTAAATTCAAAGCAGTAGCGACTTTCCAATAAAATGTTATACAATGAAAACTGCTTTGCATAATACATTGAACAGGTAGATACCCTGAAGTACTCATTTACTTTCAAAATATAATATTTTAAGTTAGTAAGATGAAGTGGAAAATAATATATTTAAGTATGAAAACTTTTGCTTCTAAATGCTGAATTTCAAACAAATGTGACAAGCATGAGAAACTATCAAAGCTTTTTGCTAGTCAAGAGTTAGTGATAGATACCTAAAACAAGTATTTGCTGAAAACAAAACTGCCTTACAATGGAGTCTTTTTGCTCAATTGCATTTAGTTTATGTGCCTGCTACCTGATGTTACCTGTTTAGCACAAAGACTCTCTTGGCCTACATTTTAAGAAGCAATCTTTTAAATCTTTTGAAATTTATATCTATACTACCATGATGATTTTTATTTGTAAACTTTTTTCTATTATAATTAATGACTTTTCTGTAACGTGTTTGGCACAGCATGTTACTCTTAGAAATATGTATTTATGATGCAATTACATCTCATTAAGTCCTTGAGTTCCAAACCTTAGGTGGAGTCTTATTTCTTATCTTTCCTCATTCTAGGCATACATTTGTTTATGTGGTATTTACGTTTCTTTAAATTGAAAGTAATAAAATGGGTGCTAAATTAAAGAAAGGAAATGTCACTTAACACTTTCTTTGAAAGCAGAATATAATGTATTCCACTGAACAGCTGGGGAATTTTCATACTTTATGCAAATTTGTTCAAAAGTAACAAAAGTAGAGAAAATGTGAGTGTATAAGACTATTTCAAAGTGCAAATAAATGTAAATTGTCTACACATTAAAAATGTGTGCATACACATTTTTAAACATTCATTGCACAATTGTTAACAGAAAACAGGATTTTTATGTTTTTGCTGCATAGCTAAAGGAGATCCAACAATGATATGTAGTATGCTCATTTGCAAACAGAATAATGACATGAAATCCATAATTTGATTACACAAAATACAGAGGAATATGCGATAAGAAGAAAGACCCATCAGAGTTAGGTGTTCCATATAATGTTTTAATCTTTCAGGAAACAGAAACAGCATTTTATTTTCCATCTTAGTACTTAATACTTTTACCAGCAAGAATATCTCTTTCCAAAGGGAAATAATTTTGAGAGTCCCATTAAGCACTATAAGTTTAATTCATGAAATACATATTAAATTTATATATCCTTCATGTCTTATATATCATCTTTTTATTTTATAGATATGAAAATAATGCAATGATAATTCATTTTAAATGACTTTTTAAACTGAAATCTCTAAATGATATTCAGCATTGATATTCTAGATTACCTGTTTTTGAGTTATGTGATATATACATATCACAACTGGGCAGCTTACATATACTAATCTACATCATTGTAACTGGAATATGCATTTTTATTGATGTAGGTCTTAAAGTTCTCTATATTGAGTTTTCTTGGGGTAGATGTTTATTAAAAGCTAAAATATTCCCTTGGAAATATTAAAAAGTCATAATTTTTCTTCAATATATAGCATTTCTACCATTACATATTGGAATTCCAAATATTAATATTAATGTGAGATCAGGTGAACTAATCAGAGAGTAGATAAAATTAATATTGTGTACATTTTTCTTTTGCCCAAAAACAGACACTACCATCCCATATATCAATTTCTGTTTTACTTAATTTGAAATAATCATTGTATTTTTTTAAAAAAAATATAGTAAAAAACCAGTATGTATTTGCTCTTTCTTTTCATTTTTTATTATAAAATGATGCAAATTTTATTTTGTTATCAAATATATAACCCTTGAGTCTAGTTACTTAACCATTTGAAACATAGTTTAAATATTTAGGAAGTAGGGTACCATACCAACTAAACAATAAAAACAAAACGGTTAAGTAACACACCAAAACTCAACTCCTGTCACCCACGAACTGTTCCTGTGATTTGATACAAAATTTCTATTTCATTGGCACACAAATAAAAGAATAGCTCACCAAATAAATACACATATCCTAGATTAAATGTCATTTTGTCTGTGATGCTTTCCGTAAACTGAGTTTGCCAATGCAAACTTTGTTTCTAAAAACTTTAACTGTGGCCTGGTGTTGTAATTTGTCTGTTTACAGATTTGTTTGTGTCACTGGATTGTGAACTCTTTCAGTACAGGGGCCAGAAACAAAGTACCAGAGACCAGGGATCATGGTTAATTTGCTTGTATTAATTCAATATTCCCTGCCAAAACGATCTTTCCAAAACACAAAGCTAATGATTTTATCCTTTTGCTTCAAATACATTAGTGATTTTCCATATAACTACAGGGACTTTAGCATGAAGACTTAATTGTCTGGTTCATTTTAATTTTTATTCTATCTGACATTTGTCTTTTGACTAAGTATTTATATTTAATGAAGCTACTATGGAATATGAACCTATAATCGTATTTGTTTTGTATTTATCCATTTTGTTGTAATTTTTTCTCCTTTCTGGTCTTATTTTGGAGTACGAATTTTTTATTATTTCCTTTCTCCTTCTATTAGCTGGTTAACCTCATCTCCACACCTTTGCCCGCAGTAATCGTTAACTTTATAGAACTAGCACTAGCAACATCAAATTCTCATGCTGTTTCACACTTTCACACACTATGCCTGAGATTCAATCTTCAAAATACCCTCAATCTTCATATGATACAAGAAGTTCTTCACTGCCCAAGGTTTGGTCAATATGAAGGAAACACTACAGTCTCTTTCACATCTACCCTTCATATTTGCTCCGTTCTTTAAAGGTCGTAGCTGTCTGAGAGTTTAATATTACTTCATGATTTTTCTATATATTGTAAATTTAAAAAATTAAAATCTGGGAGATATTTATGTATTTTGTTATAGAATTTACCTGTTAAACCTCTGGTAAATATTGTCTATCAATTCATTTTTGTATTTAACTTTTCTTTAATGTATATTTTATAGTACAAAAATGTTCTTAAATTATAATTTTTTTCTTTGTTGCTACTAAGAATACCCTAGCAATTTAGGTAGGCCCACTTTACCCTACATTTTCTTCTAATGGTTGACTATATGTTCTTCTACTATATTTGTATGTAGTATTGTTTCACATTCACAATGTTAATCTGTTGAAGTTTTGTTGTAAATAAGAATTTGATAATTTTTCATGGATACCTACTTTTATACAAACCATTTATGGATAGCTTATACTTCCTTCCACTGGTATAAAATGTAAATCTTTTTCATTAACTACATTCTCACATTATATTACTTTCTGTAATTATACAATTTCATTTGTAAAATTTATATTAACATAAAATATCACTTCTTTCTCTGTTAGATATGTCCCTCTTCACTATCATTTAGTTTTAAAATCTTTATTGGTTGCTAATGGCCTTCCTCTCTTCCATAGAACTTTAGAATTAATGTGTGAAGTTTTGTATTAAGAAACTCCTTTTGGAGTTTTGATTAGGATTGTAATGAATTCATAAATTTATTTGATAACAATTGTTATTTTTATAATATTAGGTTTTCCTTCAAGAAACATGATTTAAGTGCTTAAGTGTTTTTAAACAAGATAAATATGCCATACAGAAATAAAAGATTGATAATTCTCATTATGTCAATAAAAGTCAAAAAGTACAGAAATTTGATCTACTTATCTTTCTAGATAAATTATGTATTTAATAGCATACAAGCAGATATATACAGATATCTATCTATAAATGTAAGTGAACACATAAATATATATAAATTTGTACATTTATAAATTTAAATTGATGTAAATATATTCCTCATATATATGTATATGTGTGCACATATATTTTTATATATATAAATGCATTGTTGATGGGAATAGATTCTAAGAAATGTGTCCTTAGGTGACTTTGTAATTGTGCAAACATCATAGCATATATTTATGCAAACCTAAATGATATAGCCTATTGCACACCAAAGCTATATGAAATAGCTTACTGCTCCTGGACTTAAATCTGTGATTGAATGCCCTAGGAAATTGTAACACAATGGTAAGTTTTTGTGGATCTAAACATATCTAAACATAATATAGGTAACAGTGAAAATATGGTATAAAAGATAAAACATGGTACATCTATATAGGGAAACTCCATTATAATCTTATAGGACCACTGCTTTATGTGCAGTCCATAGTTGACCAGAACATTGTTATGTAGTGTGCTATTGTTGTTTATTTTCAAGATTATAGTCATGCTACATGAAAAAAGATGAGAAATATTTTCTTTTTCTCTATTCTTCAGAAGATTTTGTATAAGACTGTGGTGAATTATCATTTGAAAGTTCGTAGAAAATTCTCTTAAGCACCATCTAGGCTGGATATCTTCTTTATACTGAGATTTGTATCACTTGCTTCAAGTTCTTAAATAAATATACAACTATTCAGAATGTGTATTTCTTCTTCAGTCAATTTCAACATTTTTTTCCTTTCATTTAGTCTGTTGTGTCTAAGCATTAACTTGTTGCATAAATTTTTTGTAATACTTGTTTTATTTGTAGTTATGTTCACATTTTTGTTTATATTTATTTATATTTGTTTTATTTGGTCAATCTTGGGAAATTTATGCTTTGTACATCTTTTTAAATTTTCATATGGCTTTGTTTATCTCTAATCTATTTTTCTTGTCTCTATCATTGATCCCAGCTGTAATTTTTTAATCTTCTGTATATCTTATTAGGTCTATTGTAATTTTTGTTTTTTTCTAATTTTTTATATACCAAGCTGATTACTTTTCAACTTTTTTTCTATATAAGCTTACAAATTTAGATTTCACTTGAAACATTCTTATTTACATTTCAAATTTTTGATTTCTTTATCATTCTGTTCTAAGATTTTCATATTTCTGTTATTATTTGCTTCATGATCCAAAAGTGTTTTAAAACATTTTTAATTTTTAAAAATATGGGATTTTATAATTTATCCTTTTTAAAACTAGTATTGTGGTCAGCACATGTGGTCTGTGTAATATATTTCATATGATATTTGTACAACTATTTGTTATAGTTTGGTGTACTAATGGTTTTTGTGAATATTTCTTATGTGCATGGGAATAAAGTTGAATGTAGACATCTACATATAGACATTAAGAAAAGCATATAAACTCTATTCAAATCTTTTTCTTGATATTTTGTCTCCTAGATTGATCAATAATTGAGAAAGATGTGTATATTTTTTCCTAAAACTCTATGGCTTTTTTTAAACCTATTTTGAATCTATTTTATTAGGCATTTCATAATTTTAGGTTCACAGCAAAACTGAGAAGAAGGTACAGAGATTTTCCACACATCCCTGCTCACACACATGCATAACCTCCCTCATGATTAACATTCCTCATTAGAGTGGTAGAATAGTTACAACTGATAAATCCATGTAAACACATCATAATCATCTAAAATCCATGGTTTACATTAGGGTTCACACTTCTTGTTGTACATTTTATGAGTTTGATGAATAGACATGTATCAATCACTACAGTATCATATAGAGTATTTTCACTGCCTCTGTGTTCTGCCTGTTAATCTCCTGCTGCCAACCCGCTATAACAACTGATATTTTTATTAACTTTACAGTTTTGCCTTGTCCTGGATGTCATAGAGTTGGAAGCATACAGTATGCAGCCTTTTCAGGTTCATTTATTTCACTCAGTAATAAACATTTAAGATTTCATCATGTCTTTTCATAACTTGATAGCTCATTTCTTTTTTTTATTTATTTATTTTATTTTATTTATTTATTTATTTTTTTTATTATACTTTAAGTA
>NW_012119376.1:3971888-3995894 GCF_000951035.1 Colobus angolensis palliatus | reverse complement strand
ACCAATGAGTTTCTTCACAGAATTGGAAAAAACTGCTTTAAAGTTCATATGGAACCAAAAAAGAGCCCGCATTGCCAAGACAATCCTAAGTCGAAAGAACAAAGCTGGAGGCATCATGCTACCTGACTGCAAACTATGCTCATTTCTTTGTAGTGCTGACAAAGACACTTTGCTTCACCATACATTGGTCAGACTCATGAACCTTCTTCTAGTTCCATGTGTGCACTTTCTTGTAAAATCCAGTTTTAGCAAGAACTCCCTAATCTCAATATTTGATCACGCTAGATATATGATCAGGTTTGTCATTCTCCAGCATCCCACAAAGTCATATCTAATCACTCTGGCCTGTCTTCATCAAGAATCCAATTTGATCAATGTAGCCAGAATTCCCCTTAGCCCTCATGTTTCCTCTTAGTAATTTTCCGTCCACTGAGCCTCATTCTGCTCCTTGGCTATAAATTCGCAATTTCCATGCTATATTTGGAGTAGATCCCAATCTTTTCCCCTACCACTGCAAAATCTGTTTCAAGCGGTCCCCATAAATTCTTCCTTGCTGTGCTGTAACAATTATTGAATAAATTTTGCTTTAAGAGTGCTAAATAATATTCCACTCGTTGAATGTTCCATAGTGTATTTATCTATTCCTCTACTGAAGGACAATTTGATTGCTTCCTAGTTTTGAAAATTATGAAGAATGCTACTATAAACATATGTATTCAGGTTTTCATATGGACATAAAATTTCTACTCATTTGGGGAAATTCCAAGAAGTGAAATTTCTGATTCACATGTTAACAGAATGTTTAGTTTTACATAAAACTATCAAACTGTGTTGGAAAGTGACTGTACCATTTTGCATTCTACCAGCAATGAATAAGAGTTTTTGTTACTCCACATCTGCAACAACATTTGGTATTATCAGTGTTCCATATGTTTGCCACTGAAGTGGTATCTAATTGTTTGTTTGCACTTCCCTCATGAAATATGATGTGGAACAATGTTTCATATGCTTATTTGCATTGTGTATGTATGGACACACACACACACACACACACACAGGTACAGTGTCTATTAAAGTCTTAGGTTCATTTTAAATAATTTTTATTATTGACTTTTAAATGTTCATTTTATATTTCAGATAACAAGACTTTACAAGATGTGTTTTATGAAAATATTTTCTTCTGATTTGGGATTTATCTTTTTATTTTCTTGACATTGTCTTTTGGATAGCAGAAAATTTTAATTTTAATAAGTCCAACTTATCAATCATTTTTTTCATATGGATTGTGTTTTTGATGTTGTATCTAAAAGGTCATCACTGTACCCAATACCATCTAGCTTTTCTCTTATATTATTTCTATGAGTTTTACAGTTTTTTGTTTTACATTTAATTTTATGATTCCTTTTGAGTTAACCTTTGTGAACAGTATAAGGTCTGTGTTTAGGGTTTTTTTTTTTTTTTTCATGTGGCTGTCCAGTTGCTTCCACATCATTTGTAGGAAAGACTATCTTTGCTTGATTGTATCGCCTTTGGTTTTTTGTCAAACATCAGTTGAGTATATATGTGAATCTATTTTTGAATCTATGTGTTACATTAATCTATTTGTCTAGTCTTTCACCAATATTATACTTTCACGATTACTGTAACTTTAGAGTGTCTTAAAGTCCAGTAGTGTCATTCCTTCAGCTTTGTTATTCTCTTTCAATGTTGTATTAGCCATTTTGAATCTCTTTTTTTCTCCAAAAGAACTTCAGAATCACTTTGCTGGCATACCTGAAATAACTTGCTGACATTTTAATTGGGATTGCATTGAATTTATAGATTAAGTTTGGAAAGACTGACATCTTGATGATATTAAGTCTTTCTATCCATCAATATAGGATATCTCTCCATTTATTTAATTAATCTTTGGTTTTGTTCATCAGACTGCATAATTTTCCTCATATAGATTTTGTACTTATTTTGTTCAATTTAGACCTAAGCATTGCATTTTTGTGGTGCTAATGGAAATGACATTGTTTTTAATTTCAAATTTCATCTGTATTTTTTCATGTGAATATGACTATATGTAATGATAGGTCCAGTACCTCAAAATGTGACGATATTTGATGATAGGGTATTATAGAGGTGAAAAATTAAAATCAGGTCATTATGGTGAACTCCAATCTAATCTGACTTGCCTGTTTATAAGAAGAGATTAGAACACACAGGAAAACACCAGAAGTATGTATACACAAGATTTTTTTTTATCACATGTCAGATAGTTAAAAATTTATATCATTCACATATTAAATTTTTATCATTGCTTACTTTTACTTATTTGGAATAATTTTGGTTCATTTTATTACTAATTTTTTAGAATACTGTAGTATTTTTCTTTAATTTGAGGATTTCAAAATTTTATTACAATGGGTTTTTCATATACTCTCTTCAGTACTTCATTTATCCTTTTTATCTGAAAAAATTGTATTTTTATTCATGTTAGCATATTTCTTCCATACTTTTCTAGATTACTCCTTTCTTTTCATTCATTTCTGTGCCATTTTTCAAGAACTACTGTTAACTTTATATTGAAACTTCTAAATCTATCTGTCTGTTTCTTAAATTGCTTTCTGTAGATTTTAGCTTTCATTTCTACATTCTAAGAGAATATGCTTTCAACAAAATCAAATGCCCCATTTAGCTCTCTTATTAAGGATTTTGTGATATAATTTTTCTTTAAATGTTCTCAAAGTTTTATAATATGAAGAGTTTTGCACTCACATTATTAAAAGTTTACTAGTTAAAAGTGGAGTAAAGTGTGAAAACTCTCCTAAATCTAATCTCCATACACCTAGGTTCCGGACCTTGAGTCAAACAAGCCTGCCAGTTAACTTTGTATTCCCTAGTAATACTTTATACAGACACACACTGTATACACTATTTAAAAATGCTCTTATGGTAGCATCCTACAACCATGATCTATAGAAAAGTATATTTTGATTTAATATATTTAGAAAATTTCCTGTTTTAGTATTCAGGAAATTTTTTTCTTGTATTCTCCTTTTGTAGTGACATGTTATTCCATCATATAAGTAATTAATTTCCTGAGTCTTGATGGACCTCAGAATATTTTTAACCTTTTTGTACGGCATGCAAAGCTGCAATAAATACGCTTGGACTTACATTATTTTGAATCTTGATGAAGAAATCTATAATAGTTTTCTTAGAAGTGCTATTGCTGTGTCAAAGGGCGTGTTCACATTTAATTATGCAAGGTATTAGAAACTCTTGAGAAGACAATTTTGAAAATTTATGTTTTCCTACAATTAAACCATACTATTAAGATGTAAAAAGTTATAAGTAACAATGACTCCAATACAATATAAACTCTGAAAGTGCATATGTCTTGTGATTTTCTACCTATGTATCACTGACAATAAAGTGCCTAATGTATAACAACTGCTTAATCAGTACAATGCAATAAATAAGTACATGATGCAGTGTGCATTTGTGAGATTTTCCGCTTTGCATTCATTTTCATTTCTACCATTGACTATCAATACCATCCTGATTTTGCATTGAGGAAATCACTGTTTCTTCAAACTCAGTCAGTGGAGTTTAGGGTGTCTTCCAAATCCAGTTCCAGGAGTGACAAGTGGAGTAAAAATATAAACAATAAAGCTTGCATTACACAAAGTTCCATGACTGATTCAGTGATAATTACTTGATGCAATCACATCCAATGATAAATTGTGAGAGTTGTTCTTAGAAGTCAATAATTAAGATATGCTTTATTGAGGGCCATATTAATATCCTTGTAAACATTCCTGGAAGGTGTTCTCTTAGCATCTCTGTCTATTCATAAAAAACAGATTCCTGGCTGGGTGTGGTGACTCATTCCTGTAATCTCAGGACATTGGTATATCAAGGTGAGAGAAAAGCTTAAGATCAGGAGTTTGAGACCAGCATGAGCAACATAGTGAGACCCCAACTAATTATGGTTTAGCTCTGTGTACCCAACAAAAATCTCTTATTGAATTGTGATCCCGAGTGTTGGAGGTGGGGCTTGATTGGAGGTAATTAGATCATGGGGTGGGTTTCTAAAGATTTAGTTCTGTTTCATGATAGAGTTCTCATGAGATCTGGTTGTTTAAAAGTGTATAGCACTTCCCCCTTCTCTGTCTCTCTGTGAGACGTGTTTGCTTGACCTTTGCCTTCCACTATGATTGTAAGTTTCCTGAGGTCTCCTCAGCTATGCCTCCTGTACAGTCTGCAGAACTCTGAGTCAATTCAACCTCTTTTCTTTATAAACTACCCAGTCTCAGGTAGTTCTTTATAGCAATGTGAGAATGGACTAATACACCAACTTTACAAAAACAAAAAATGTAAAAGCAGTGAGGCATTATGGCATGGGCCTGTAGTTCCACATACTGAGGAGGTTGAGTTGGGAGGATAACTTATGCCAAGGAGTTAGAGGTTACAATGAGCTAGGATTGCTCCATTGCACTCCAGCCTGCGCAACAGAGTGAGACCATCTCTTAAAACAACAAAGAAAACACAAATAAACAGGACAACAGATTTCAAGCTGAAAAGATTACAGATTACAGAATAAGAAAAATGAGTCTTATTGAAAATCACTGGGTGAGGGAGTATCTACTTAAATAGGGTAGTAGAGAACATGTTTTGAAGTAAAAACTTCAGAGCCTGTTGTCTCAAAGTAGTTGAACAGAAAGACAATTACTCAAGTCCATAGCTGTGAAATAATTGGTTGGTTCTGATATGGTTTGGCTATGTCCGCACCCAAATCTCTCTTGATGGTAACTCCCACAGTTCCTACATGCCATGGGAGAAGCCAGGCTGGAAGTGATTGAATTATGGGAATGGGTCTTTCATGTGCTGTTCTCATGATAGTGAATGAGTTTCATGAGATCTGATGATTTTTAAAAGGGCAGTTTCCCTGCACAAGCTCTCTTCTCTTGTCAGCAACCGTGTGAGATGTGCCTTTCACCTTTCACCACGATTGTGAGGCCTCCCCAGCCACATGAAACTGTACGTCCAATAAAACTCTTTCTTTTGTAAATTGCCCAGTCTCAGGTATGTCTTTATCAGCAGCATGAAAACAGACTAATACATTAAACTGGTAGCAGTAGAGTGGGGCACAGCTGAAAAGATACCTGAAAATGTGAAAGCAACTTTTGAACTGGGTAACAGGCAGAGGTTGGAACAGTTTGGAGGGCTCATAAGAAGACAAGAAAATGTGGGAAAGTTTGGAACTTCCTAGAGACCTGTTTAATGTCTTTGACAAACATGCTGATATTGGTATGAACAATAAGTTCCAGGCAGGGATTATCTCAGATAGAGATGAGGAGCTTGTTGGCAATTGGAGCAAAGGTAACTCTTGTTATGTTTTAGCAAAGAGACTGGCGGCATTTTGCCCTTGACTTAGAGATTTGTTGAACTTCGAACCTAAGAGAGAGATGATTTAGGGTATCTGGTGGAAGAAATTTATAAGCAGCAAAGCATTCAAGATGTGACTTAGATGCTGTTAAAGGCATTCCATTTTATAAGGGAAGCAGAACATAAAAGTTTGGAAAATTTGCAGCCGGACAATGCGATAGAAAGGATAATCCCATTTTCTGAGGAGAAATTCAAGCCAGATGCAGAAATTTGCGTAAGTAACAAGGAGCCAAATGTTAACCCCAAGACAATTGGGAAAATGTTTCTAGAACACATCAGAGGTCTTCATCGCATGCCCTACCACCACAGGCCTGGAAGTCTAAGAGGAAAAAATTGGTTTCATGGGCCAGACCCAGGGTCCCCATGCTGTGTGCAGTCTGAGGACTTGGTGTCCCACATCCCAGCTGTGACTAAAAGGGGTCAATATATAGCTCCAGCAATGGCTTCAGATGGTGCAGGCCCAAAGCCTTGGCAGCTTTCATGTGATGTTGAGCCTGCAGGTGCAAAGACATGAAAAATTGAGGTTTGAGAATCTCCACGTAAATTTCAGATAATATAACCTGGATGTCCAGGCAGAAGTTTGCTGTGAGCGTGGGGTGATCATGGAGAACTTCTGCTAGGGCAGTGCAGAAGCAAAATGTGGTGTTTGAGCACCCACAAAGAGTCCCTACTGGGGCACCACCTGGCGACACCGTGAGAAGAGGGCCACCGTCCTCCAGACTCCAGAATGATAGATCCACCGACAGCTGGCACTATGTTGCTGGAAAAGTCACAGACACTCAACACCAGTCCCTGAAAGGAGCTTGGAGGGAGGCTTTACTCTGCAAAGCCACAGGGGCAGAGCTGCTCAAGACCATGGGAATCCACCTCTTGCATCATCATGACCTGGATATGAGACTTGAAGTCAAAGAAGATCATTTCAGAGCTTTAGAATTTGACTGCCCTGCTAGATTTCAGATTTGCACGGTGCCTGTAGCCCCTTTGTTTTGGCCAGTTTCTCCCATTTGTATCTACCCAGCAACCGTACTTTCATTGAATCTAGGAAGTAATTAACTTGCTTTTGATTTTACAGGCTCATAGGTGGAAGGGACTCACCTTGTCTCAGATGAGACATTGGGCTGTGAACTTTTGAGTTAATGCTGAAATAAGTTAAAATGTTGGGGGACTGTTGGGAAGGCATGATTGGTTTTGAAATGTGAATGTACGATATTTGGGAGGGAGCAGGGTGGAATGATACGACTTGGCTCTGTCAGTACCCAAATCTCATCTTGAATTGTAACTCGCACAATTTCCCCCATGTCATGGGAGGAACCCAGTGGGAGGTGACTGAATATGAGGGAAGATCTTTCTTGTGCTGTTCTCATGATAGTGAATGTGTCTCATGAGATCTGATGGTTTTTAAAAGGGGAGTTTCCCTGTACGAGCTGTCTTCTCTTGTCTGCCACCATGTAAGAAGTACCTTTCACCTTCTACCATGATTGTGATGTCTCCTCAGTCACCTGGAACTGTAAGTCCAATCAAACTACTTTTTTTTATAAATTGCCCAGTCGCAGGCATGTCTTTATTGGCAGTGTGATAACAGACTAATACAGTTACTACTGCTAAAAATTCTCTTTGTTTCAAATAGTATTTGAATAAGAATTTGCAGAAAGAATATAATAAAATAAAATAGTAACTTTTATACATGTGCAATAATCTTTCTACCAGCAAACCTTTCCTGTGAAGTTGTAGTGTGTCGTAGTATTGTTACTGATATCTGCATTTAAAAATCTAGAGTTCTGTAATAAAATACATGAGTTATATAAATTGTGAGCAACATTAATTGAAATTAGTTAGGAATAAAAGGAATAATGTGTAGCCTCTAAAAATGGAAATTACAAATCACAGCAAATGGCAGAGTAGAAATAAGTATGAATCTTATAATATTATAATTATGATCTGAGAGTGTTTACATGTGAATTTTACTGGAATATTAACTGTATAACTAATAATAATATGAAGAAAAACTGTTACTTAAGCACTTATGTGGCAGGCACTGTGATGTATAATTTGTATAGACTACTGTGTTTAATTTGTAGAGCATCAGGATGCAACTAGGGAGAGCGACAGGGTCCAGGCAGAGAACCACTGAGGAGTCGTCCTGCTGAACAGTGGGGTTAACTTTGTCCCCTTAGTGTAGCTGGAAGGCAGAGCAAAGAGGAAAGAGGATTATTCTTGAGGCTTAAGGATTAATGTTGTTTGCCCCATTAGGTTTTGGACTTACCTGGGACCTCTCATTCCTTTCTTTTTTCCCATTTCTCCCCACTGAAAAGGTAATATCTATCCCTATGCCTGTTCCACCATTATATTTTGGAAACACACAACATGGTTGGTTTCCACAGCTGAAGGAGAATTTATGTCAGTATGAAACATACCTTGGGTCTCACTCATATCTAATTTAGATAATATATAGATGAGACTTTGGGTTTTTGACTTTTGAGCTGTTGCTGGAATGAGTTTAGACGTTTGAGGCTGCTGGGAGGGGATAAATGTATTTTACATATGAGAAAGATATGAATTTTTGGCAAGCAGGGGCAGGATAGTATAAACTGAATGTTTGTGTCCTCCCCAAATTCACATGTTAAAATTCTAATCCCCAATGTGGTGGTATTAGGGGGTGAGTTATTTCTCAGGTGGCTGAGTTATGAGGATGGAGCCCTCATGGATGGAGTTAATACCCTTAAAAAAGAGATTCCAGAGACCTCCTTCGTCCATTCTGCAAAAAGATGATTGTCTATTGTCCAGCATACAGGTCCCCCTTAGACACTGAGTCTGTCTGTGCCTTGACTTGGACTCCTCAGCCTTCTGAACTATGAGAAACAAATGTCTGTTGTGTAAGTCACCTAGTTTGCGGTATTTTGTTATAACAGCCTGAACAGGCTGAAGGAGCCTCCTATGAGTTTTTTTACTCTCTTCAATATCATGGATGATGACAATAAACTGAGGTACAGTGTAATTCACCAGAAGTCTATCAGCTTGTAAGTGATGAGTCCGGGCCGTCTGACTTAGAACCCAAGCTCTTGAACAGTACATTAACCTAAGGAGGTAGGATGATAAAGTGCTTAAGGAAGGACTAAATACATATAGCTCTTTAGATGTGTGTTGGCAGAAAAATAATGCCTAACAAACAATAAAATCCAAAAATGTTTCAGTCAAGTACAGAATGGAGAAACAGAATTTAAA
This sequence comes from Colobus angolensis palliatus, assembly GCF_000951035.1. Lineage (NCBI taxonomy): Eukaryota > Metazoa > Chordata > Mammalia > Primates > Cercopithecidae > Colobus > Colobus angolensis. Next base: position 3,987,233 of record NW_012119376.1, on the reverse strand, counting down.
TTGCATATAATGAGAAAAAAACTTTTACAATAATTTTATGGAAATTCCGGAGGTTCAAGAGACCTGTTGACTATCTACTTAATACCAGTTTACCCCATTTTTCTTAGGAAAAAAATCTTATAATTTTACTCATGTTAACTCTACCTCTCCTAAGTTTAGGTAGAAATCTTGAACAGTTTAAACCTCATTTTCCTAACAAGCAGGTGGCTTAGGATTGGTTATACCAACCCATCGTCTGCAAATGAGATATGACAAAGTTTGCTAGGAGATTCTGGAAAATATTTTCTTTCCCTCATAAAGAGAAACAGAGAAAGATGAATTAACTTCATCCTCTGGACAGTATAATGCCTGCATGAATCCCTGGAACTGCAGAACCCATCCTGTGAGAGTGAATTGAAAGTTCAAGTACAGATGCCAGAGGGAGAAATGGAAAGAAGCTGAATCTTGCATGATATCATTGAGCTTCTGAATTAACAATTACAGAGCCAAGTCTGCCTCCAGATTTCTTGTTAAATATCATGAATCCTTATGGATTGAGCCACTGGAGTTTTTTTTTTACAATTTGTAAGCAAAAATATTCTAACTGAAATAGATACTGAAAAGTCCCTGAAGGATAAAAAGAGAAATTAGTATGTATGTTAAAGAAAACCAGTTATTAAACATTTTCACATTCCCTTTAGTGTTCTATCTTCACACTTTTATTGTAACAAATATAAATTAGGAAAAAATGCTTTTAGTATCAGTAGCGAACTAAGTTTTCCTCAGCATCATTATTTTGCTTGAGAATTTTATACTTCATAATGATAAATTCCCTATAGTGTTTTCCATAAATATTACTTCAGTAGTTTATAATAAAATACAAATCAAATAAAATCTTATACAGTAACATTGTTTTCAGAAAAAAATATATGGAACATATCCTTGGTCTCTTACTTGAAATTTGATGGGTAAACTTACTTTTTACAAGAATAGATTTAATAGAAAATTTAAATTTTTTCTACTGTAATTTTTTTTCAGCTGATATAGAACGGTTATAAAGTACAATCATGTACTTTAACATAGCATTACTCTTTATCTCTCTATAAATAATACTTTCTGAGATTTTTATTAATTGATAAAATTACTTGTAAAATCTGTACATATATAGACATTTCTAGATGTCAAACATGGCAGTTACACAAGTACTCAAAGACTGTAATTTTGAAAACTATCTCATTCCAGGTGGCTTATGTAGCTTAGCTTTCATCTTAGTCAATACCATAATGTATTGAGAGACCAACAATGATAAAGGCAAAGAAAATGAAGTGAGCACGATGGCTGGAGTGGATGCGCAATGATAGTATTGATAAAGAAAATGAATCAAATTTTTTCAACAATTACAGTAGAAAACGTAACAGTTGTAATTGAATGAACATCACACAGTAAAGGAAAAGCAGCTATGGACTATTCCAGTTTTGATTCTAGGAAGAATGAGTAATAATGTTCTCAGGAGTTAATGGGGCATTCACTGACTCATGAAAGTTTAGCAAGTAGAAATGAACCATTCAGCAACCAAACCAATCTGAAGTGGTACTTGTGGATAAATAGAATCATCTATCCATGGGGTTCAAATAAGATTTAATATTGACTTTAGTATATACTATCAAAAACCATCCAGGTGAATCATGGCCTATTACTTTTCATAAGAAGGAAAACTCGAAAAATCTTAACAGAAGGAATTGGCAAAGCAAACATCTGAATTGTATCTCACACACTTGAAGACTTTCAGATACGTAAGCATATAAAAACTTTTTAAAAAGTGTAACCATGCACTTACACTATTTGCTTGGGGAGTTAAGCTTATTAACACTCTGCTTACCTCCCTAGTTTTTATGTTAGATGTGTATATGAAATTATCTTATCTTCCTTCTTCCATTCATGCACTTCTAGAAAGTATAACCTTTCTATGATTAAAAATGAATATATTTTTATGAAAAATAATCTGTAATAAATAGAAAATTAGAAAGAAGTTTGAAAACTACTTGTAATACCATCTAGAAGTAACATTCACACATTTTTCTTTATTTCATTGACATACATATACACATTCCTTTAAAAATAATGATGTTTCTTAAAGAGCTTCTGCACAGCAAAAACAAACAAACAAAATAACTCTCACAAGAGTGAACAGACAACCTATAGAATGGGAGAAAATTTTTGCAATCTATTCATCTGACAAAGGTCTAATATCCAGAGTCTATAAGGAACTTAACTGAATGTACAAGAAAAAACACAATCTCATTAAAAAGTGGGCAAAGGGCCGGGCGCGGTGGCTCAAGCCTGTAATCCCAGCACTTTGGGAGGCCGAGACGGGCGGATCACGAGGTCAGGAGATCGAGACCATCCTGGCTAATACGGTGAAACCCCGTCTCTACTAAAAAAATACAAAAAACTAGCCGGGCGAGGTGGCGGGGGCCTGTAGTCCCAGCTGCTTGGAGGCTGAGGCAGGAGAATGGCGTAAACCCAGGGGGCGGAGCTTGCAGTGAGCTGAGATCTGGCCACTGCAGTCCAGCCTGGGCGACAGAGCGAGACTCCGTCTCAAAAAAAAAAAGTGGGCAAAGGACAGGAACAGACACCTCTCTAAAGAAGACATGCATGCATCCAATAAACATGAGAAAAAGTTCAACATCACTAATCATTAGAGAAATGTGAATCAAAACCGCAATATGATACCGTCTTATGCCAGGCAGAATGGCTATTATTAAAAAGTCAAAAAACAACAAATGCTGATGAATTTGTGGAGAAAAAGGAATGCTTTTGCATGTTTGGTTGGAGTTAAATTAGTTCAACTATTGTGGAAGACAGTGTGGTGATTCCTCAAAGACCTAGAGACAGAAATACTATTTAACCTAGCAGTCTTATTACTGGGCATATACTTGAAGGAACATAAATCCTTTTATTATAAAATTACGTGCATGCATATGTTCATTGCAGCACTATTTACAATAGCAAAGACACAGAATCAACCTAAATGCCCATCAATGATAGACTGGATAAAGAAAATGTGGTACATGTACATCATGGAATATTATGCAACCATGCAGCCATAAAAAGGACTGAGATCATGTCCTTTGCAGGGACATGGATGGATCTGGAAGACATTATCCTCAGCAAACTAATTCAGGACGAGAAAACTAAACACCACATACTCTCACTTATAAGTGGTAGCTGAAAGATAAGAACACATGCACACGTGGAGGGGAACAACATACTCTGGGTTCTGTTGAGGGGGCTGTAGGGGAAGGGAGAGTGTCAGGAAGAATGGCTAATGGACACTGGGCTTAATACCTAGGAGCTGAGATGATTTGTGCAGCAAATCACCATGACACACATCTCCCTATGTTACAAACCTTTGGATCCCGCACATGTACCCCTGAACTTAAAATAAAAGTTGAAGAAAAAAAATAAAATAAAATAGTGATGTTCTTTCTATATATTTTAAATCATAAATATACTCACTGCATTAATCTTTCTCTAATGGCTTTTTCTAAGAACAAATTTATCACCACATCTTGAAATCTTGTAATGTTCACAGACAATAAGAGCGATTTTTATGTAGTGATAAAGAACAAGTTCTTACATAGCTAACAACTACACAAATTGAGTGTCAATTACCAAATAAACTCTCCCAAATCTTCACTCATTTCCCTTACCAAGATTTTAACTTTAAAATTGCAAATAATTCAGAAGATATTTTAATTTTTGCCACAAATGAAAACAATCCTGTGTGTGTGTGTCTGTGTGTGCATGCATATGTGTGTTTACACCTTAAGATAGGGTTCTGTTAATCAATATTTCCTCACAAAGAAAAATGACCAGAGTTCAGAGTTAATTTCTCCCAGCAGCTGAATTGGAATGCCTTTTTCTGAAAGGGGACTCACTTACTCTTCTTGTACTGCTTTCTGGTTCACTGCACAATTTCATGCCTCAATCTGCATAAGAATGCCACCATGGCTGCATGCCTGAAATATCAGTGGAAGAAAGCTCTGACATCAGTTACTCTCCCTATTCAAAGTGTAATTGTGAGTTGGAAAAACTGCCTCCTGCTGAGGGCTGGCTCCTTACAGTCCATGTGTATATTTCTCCACCAGCCAACAATAGCCTTTGAATGTCCCTGCTGGTCACAGCTACACTGAAACCTACAAATCCCAAGATTCCATTTATCAAAATGTTTTTTCCTGGCTAGAAATGTGCTTCCGTTTCCTCCTGTGGTTCTCTGTAATTCAATGATCACCAAAGCCAGAAACCTTAGAGCCATTGTCCATAACTCTTACCTTTTCTCACCCATGTCTAACGATTGTGTTTCCAAAATGACTTTCTGATCTCGTATGTTGTCTCTTTATTTCTTTAAACAAGCAAATAGTAAATAAAAATGGCTACTATATGCTTAGTTTCTATGTAAAAAAGGATTTGAAAAAAGATTATCTATTCAATAAATTGTATTTCAAGTAAAACTCCAATTAATTAAAAAATTAGGATTATTTTTTCCTCCTGTCTTATGCAGCTGATCTGAAATGAAATCTATAATGCTTGCTGAGGGAGTTGGAGAAAAGAAACAATTTGAAGAAATTTATAATATATTTAGAGAGATAAAAATAAAAGCAAGCAACACAAGAACATAACAGAATGCAATTATGATTCTGTCAGCTGTAGAGGATGTGTAGATAAATATGCACTACAGGAGTCAGGATAAACAGCATAGAGGATGACTTTTCTGAGTCATGAAAGGTAAATGAAGACAGACTATGAAACATCAAGTGAGGAAGACAGTATGAACAAAGAAATATGTGTGTATTTGTGTGTGTGTGTGTGTGTGTGTGTGTGTATTTCCAACATCTGTGTACTTGGTATCATGGAAACCATAATAAATAGAGGGAAAAATCTATATTGAAGCTTCATTTTTATATAGTTAGAAGGAGACCACAATATGACCGGACTTTAAAACTATTGCAATATAAATTAGGGACTGATACAAGTTATTTGACAAAACACGCTTTAGGTAAGTAGAATTTAAGGAATATAGCAAAGAGTACTTAGTTTCCAGCAGATCAAGTATCACACATGATGGAGGCTTCTATTGAAGTGATTTCATTTTAAAATGATGTAGGTCTAGGTGAAGTGATGGGATGGGTAGATGAAAGGTTAGCTAAAGCTAACCTTATGGTCTGCAAAAAGAAAAAAAAAAGACATTTGGATGAGGTTGGTTTTGGAGAAAGCAGACTGGAGGAGAATGTAGTTATTGCTAAACACATTCTCTATTGTTAGGCAACAAATGGGAAAATAATACAGAACCATATAACTATGATCAGTAGAAAGTAGACTTCACACTTGGGTTTGAAGTGGAGGTATTTATCCAAGATTTATCTTGGATCCGTTTGATTAAAATGACCATTAAAATAACTCCAACATCTCATTTTAAAATGATAACAGCTGTTAAAATTTACTGAATGCTTACTATGGTCGAGACACTACGATAGGCATATTACATTCAATGTATTACGGTAAGCTGATAAAGTAGGACTATTATTTATTACAATGTTATTTATGACAATGTAACAAATGAGAAAAATATGTATCTTATTATTCATATGAGTCTTTTCTCATGCTATTCTAGTATTGGAAATGTCTTTTCCTTGGTCTGGAAATAGCCAACTATCACCCGTCTTTAAACTCGTAAGATCCAGTTCATATCATACCTTCTCCAGAGTTCTTTCTGCTTCCCAAACTCAAAGTAATTATTTCCCTTAACATATTTTCACTTATACTCTCTTCTAACAGTAGGCATGATTACCCTTACATTATTCTTTTTATTAATATATATTACTGCCTAACAAATTATCCCAAACCCCGTGGCTTCAGAAAATAATAATAAAATTATTCTCTCTTAGTTTCTGTGTGGCAGGAATTCAGGAGCTGTTTCTCTGACTTATTCTGGCTCAGGACTTTTCATGAGGTTGGAATCAAGATGTCATCCGTGACCGTCATCGTCTAAAGGTTTGACTGAGACTACAAAATCCACTCCTGGGATGACTCACCTGCATGGCTGTTGCCAAAGGGCTCAGTTCCTTACCACATGAGATTCAAAACGGATATGTCTGAGTTTCCTCAGGATGTGACACAACTTCACGATAGGGTCCCTGAGAGCAAGTGATCTGAGAGAGAGAGAGGCATCCACAAGTCTTTCATGTCCTAGTTTCAGACTTACACACAGTCCCTTTACCTTATTCTATTGAATAGAAGTGACCCACTAAGTACTGCCTACACTTAAGGAAGGAAGAATTAGGCTCCATCTTTTAAAGGAAATGACAAAGAATTTGTGGATAAATTTTAAAAGTCAACACATTTTTTAATGTGTCCTTTTCCACACTATTGACCTCAGAGGAGGAGTCCTCCTTGCTGTCTTTGTATCCCCCAGGATATCTTGGTACAGTGTATTTGCCTTGTATCTATTGGTGCTCATGCACATGATTTGATTTACGTGTACATATTTTTTAAATTTAAAAGTCTAAAATATTTCATTGAAGTAGTTTTAGTACAAAAAATTTTTGAAGTACTGTATATTAATTCAGCTTTTGCTTGGGATATTTAATATTTTAATACAAGGTTTCCAAATATAAGAGCTTAATAAATATTTTAATACAAGCCTTCCATATACTGTAGTGCATTATTGAAGAAAGTGACAACTTTTTACCGAAATGAAAAAGACCACTGGATCACTTCTTTTTCTAAACTAAGGAAACTAAATGCATAAAAAATTTGACAGTGAAATTGTGTCAGGGCCAAACTGCTCACTTTCATTTTGAATGAACAGCCTTGGTCATTTCTGGTGGTTATTTTGCTCTTGGTGTTAATAAAATATGTTTTAGTTAAATATCTTTTAAAATGTCTCCTTTTTTGAAGGACAAACGTTCACAGTTCAAAAGAATTAAAAGCCACTCTACAAACCATGTCTTATAAGCAGTTTTCAATTGACAAATTATAGAGATGAAAATAATAAACTTCTAAATGACTATTTGTATATTCCCTAAAGAGTTAGTTTTGCATGTACCATTCTAAATATGATATAAAGGTATGATAATAATAGTAACTTTGTAAGTAAAAATAATGTAAGAAATAATGGATGTTTTGAGTAATTAACCATAGTTTTAACATTATTTGAATATAAAATTTTTTTTTTATTTTATATGTTCTCATTCTGAGATTCATCTTTAAGTCATTGGGATAAACCAATCTTCTCAAATAACTGGCTTAAAAAACTGTTTTTTTTCAAATAATTTTGAATTCTTCTAAAAATTATCGATTTAAGGTAAAATGTTACTTACCAAAGCAAAGGTTTCACTTTCCAAACATTAAGTTTGAAGCCAGTATTGTTGGGAGAAAACCTGAGTGTTGGGAAAGAAGCTGAGGCAGGGCTTGGAATATGCCTCACCACTTGTTTCTTTATCTCATCACCCCAACAATGTAATGCGTAATTTCTAAACTCCAATTTAAGCCATGGTTAAAAATCGATCAAAAACTAATATATTCAAAAGTATTTTTTCAGCAGGGAACAACGGCTCATGCCTGTAATCCCAGTAATCCCAGTAATCCCAGCACTTTGGGAGGTCAAAGAAAGAGGATCATTTGAAGCCAGGATATGGAGACCAATCTGGGCAACAAAACAAGACCTCATCTCTAAAAACCATAAAAATTAAACATTAAAAAATTGTGTATATGCATATATAATTTATATGTATATGAATTATGATATAATACATATATATGTGTGCATGTGTGTGTGTGTATATATATATATATATATTTTTCCCAATGCCCTGTGTTTTAAACTAGGTATATTATACCCTCTTGGATATGTGGCTATCTGGAAATGACAGATAATCAATTTAAAATGTAACCAGAGTGGTATGATTATCTGGGGATACTCTGATTCAAATATCTATATATCACCCTTTAGTTTGAAGTCTTGAATACAGCAAAATTCACAGCAAAAGCAACAGTTAGAAAGCAGACATTTTCATGATTACTAAAGGTAGTAAAAAGGAAAGAGGTGAGAAAAACTCACAGAAACCATGGGAGAAAACAAAGGATCCAGAAGTGAACCCATCAACAAACATATACTTCTCTGGCAGAGGAGCAAATCTGGAAGAAAGAAGACAATGGGACTCATTGGAGAAATAAATCCAGGAGCCTGGATACTGTCTAAGAAAACATGTAATATTAAAAGACACGTAAAAGTAGCATAAACTGAGGGCTGGTGTTTTAGGAGTCCAAAATATTGCTTGGCTGAGGAAAATGTTGAAGAGGAAAATTCAACATTATTTCATCACTTCATTTATCCTTGGTTGTTGTTTGTCATTTTCTTAATACTTTTAATCAAAGTATTTAGTCTAAACTTGTAACTCCAATGGGTGATAAAGCTGACCCATAATCATTTTCCCCATTCCCCTAAAATGCAACAATATTTAAAATTTATTTTTTACCTTGCCTCAAAACACTACAGTGATAGTAATTTCCAAGAGGGAAAAAAAAGCAAAAGATACCACATGTTTTCTCACTTATTTCTACACTTATGCTAGAAGCTATAGAAGGAAAAATATTTGTTTTTGTTTCTTTGTCTTTCAATGATTTGTATGAGACATTTTTCATATATTGTCAATCTAGAAGTTTTTAATACAATTACATTTTGGGGCGTGTGCCATTAAAATGGCTAATTTCAGATCTTTATTTCACCTTGATTTAAAAGAAAAATGTTTTCTCCCTAAAGACCAATTGCTTTTGTATGCCAAGAAATGTGTGTGCATTAGGTGAAACGTGTGTGCATTAGATGAAATGTGTGTGCATTAGATGCTGGTTGGCTCTCCCAAAGCTAATTTTCCGGAAGGAAGAAAAGAACTGACTCAGCCTATTAATGTCTCCACATTGTTGCCATGCACACATGGAAGACAGTCTGAAACAGGCTCAGGCTGTTTGGCTGTGAAATTCATCATGAGGAAGTCCTCTGGCTCTTCGTGATGTCTCACAGATCCAAGTCCATTCACATTCACCAGGAACTATGTGGAAATTTATTTGAGAAAATACAAGAATATCTCAATTTGAACTCCATTACTGACCTTGTGTGCAAAGGGAAAGCAGGCTTTGTGTGTTTCCATTTGAATATCCAGTAACTCAGCCCTTGACTAAGTCCCTTTGGTTACTTGCCAAGCAGCATGAAAATTAGCACACTCTCTGCTTTAGAAAATCTTCAGGTTTACTTTTCTAAAATGAACTTTTGCTTATAAACCCATTTGATGAAATAAACCGAATGTATATACATCAGTAACTATTTAATAGGTATTTCTTCATGGAATAAGGAATCACTGTGTCAATTTGCCCATGTTGAGCATATCTATATTTTGGCAATGGAGTCATTTCTATAGAAGCAACAATGGTGCCACATTTAAAGAGTTAGGAAGGTGGTAGATGAAAAGGCAATGAAAGTAGTAAGCTATGGAATAAAGATACTATTTCATTACGATCTAAGTAATAATTAAAATAAAATCAGCCAAAAGAAATGCAGAACAAACTATTAACATAAATACAAGACTCTATCTTGTACAGAAAATAATTTTACAGCAAAGTTTTGCTTATACTACTTTTCCAACAATTGAACTACTTTTGCAAGAATTTTATTTATTGATAGATAAGAAAATGAACAAATCTTTTTCTAAAAAGGAATTCATTTCCAGTTTTATTTCATTCTTTTTCTCTTTTAAATTACTAGTGAATCCTTAAAATTCAAGGTTATGAAGAAATCAGTTGCCTTCAAATAAAAAATATGTCAATCAACTGGTACTTTATAACTTTGAAATAGCAAATTTATTGCCAATAAAAATAAGGACTACAAAAAGGTATACAAAATAGAAAGGAGTATGAAAAGACAAGAACTTCTGATAAGGCTAATCGGAGAAATTCCAGTCCTCACTTGAATAGTACTTTGAATACTCACACACATGAGATTTTTGCAATAACTACTGACAGAAATAAATATCTTCAAATGAAAACATATTAAATAATACTTGATATTGTTCTGTGAGTGACACTAATTTTGTCAAATATTTTGCTTTTTTGCCACATTCAAGCAGTAGGGTTCATTTTAAATGGCTAGTATCTTGTGGGTGTTTTTTGTTTTTACTATTTTTTTATTGTGAAATTTAGAAGCCAAACTCTTTTTCAGGCCAACAAAAGCAAACTAATCTCGTTAAAAATATCATTCCTCTGGTTCCTTCCTTTTATTATTCCTGTCCTGTTGGAATTTAGGAAAATTCATCCAAATACTACAAACTTTGTTGTCAATTTCTTATATTTATTTCCTTGCTATGTCTCTAGAGTTTTCAAATGCCAAATATAAGGTTTAATCAGTCTGTATTGTTTAAATAATCGAGTTTTAAAACTATTCATTGGAAAGTATTTTAAATCTCATGTAAATGGAATTCTACTGGAAGACTTCTTTTTAAAATCATATTTAATACTTGGTTACACTTTATTTAAACACTTCTGGTTTCAGATTATCTTTTGAATACAGCTAACCTATCATGAAGATTTTTGTTATGCTGGTCCAAAGTCTGATGTTTTGTGATTTCAAAATTACTATAACTCTTTTCCTTGCTTCTTTCCTCAGTAAATTTCAAATTCCCCTTTTCTGGTAATTTGTGACTTCTTTTCTTCATTATGTAAACATTCTTGACTTCTTAAAACAAAAGGAAAGAAAAAAGCAAATAACAATAACAAAACCCATTTCCCTTAATTCTGCATCTCTCTCTCCTTACAGGCAAATTTCATAAAGGTTCAACCATCACTTCCACTTTTACACAGTACCATAACACTCATGAATATTCCACTGTGTGTGTTCTCACAAGGGCTTGATACAAGCCGTGACACTGCTCATTGTCTCTCTTTTTCTCAAAATGTGCAGTCATTAATAATTTTTCTCAGGATTTTTATCATTAACCTTTTTCATATTGTTCCTAAATCAAAGTTTGTAATTCCGAATCCTTTTTAAAAATGCCAGAAGGCAATGAGATATTCAGAAGATTAAAATGATAGTGTAATAACCAGAATCCACATAATCAAAAAGATTTCTGGTTCAATGTTTTCTTTCCAAGGTATCAAATGAAAGAGTATCATGTAGATTTTTATCATGGCAATTTTTTTAACCATATAAAGTAAATTGAAATATTTGTATTACTTGTTAAGTGCAAACTTGACCATGTCCTGAACACTTTTACAGTATAACATGGCTTCAAACATTTAAGGAAAATAAAAATTAAATGCCATAAAGTTGTTTTTTCCTCTTCTTCTTCCTCCTTCTTCTCCTCTTTTCTTTTTCTGTTTCTACTATGGTTTTATTTTTTTCTTTTCTGAATTTAATAGATTGATGTTTTTCATTTACTAGGTTTTGGAGGGGAAGCTTTTGTCAATTGGCTTCAAATCTACCACTTTTGCCCCAAATGCCTAATTTTCATAATGTTACTTAATAAAATATTTGAATATATTATGCTCACTAGTGGAAAGAAATGGAATTAGAAATTGCTAAAGTGAAATCAGTAACCCCTCACTGAACAAACAATTAGGTACTTTAGATACTGAAGAGATTTTTGAATCATAAATTTGTTGGCTTTTCTCTGTTAAGTACATTCTACTTTCGATAATCAACTTTTTATGTTAAGAAAATGTCTAGAAACAGAAATATATGATTGAAGAAACTAATTACAATATTATTGAATAGAATTCATTCAATAATAATGTTGAACAAATTATTCAATATAATTAAATAAATTATATTATTATATATCTATAAATTATATATATCTATTCAAGATAAATTCCTTGAATAGAATTCATCTTCTATGAAAACGGAGGTAGATGTCACATCCCCTTCTTTCACTTTTCATATTTCCCAACTGCAAGCAGACAATTCATATCTGTAATGTAATTATTTCCTTTGTAGGCTTCTTTCTGTAACAGCTTGGAAATGACTACTTATTTATGTTTCGGGTTATCCAACATAGGATGCTGACAAGATGTGAGTTAAATTATTTAGTTGCTGGAAATGTGTGTGTGTGTGTGTGTCTTTGAGGTAGCAGGGAGGTGGGGGTAAGGGAGTTGTTTGTCTAGCCTTGCATTTGTTTTATGAAACAGACAACCAGACATAACTATTTTTTAAACCACAGCTTGTAGTGAGCTTAAATTATGTAAAGAAGTACTACATATTATAACATAAATTATAAATGCAATATACTATAATTATTAATGTTTAGCATTATTTGATTAGGAATTGGACAGCTCGGCCAGGCGCGGTGGCTCAAGCCTGTAATCCCAGCACTTTGGGAGGCCGAGACGGGCGGATCACGAGGGGTTAGGAGTTCGAGACCATCCTGGCCAACACGGTGAAACCCCGTCTCTACTAAAAAATACAAAAAGCTAGCCGGGCGAGGTGGCGGGCGTCTGTAGTCCCAGCTACTCGGGAGGCTGAGGCAGGAGAATGGCGTAAACCCAGGAGGCGGAGCTTGCAGTGAGCTTGCAGTGACCTCACTCCAGCCGGGGCGCCAGAGCGAGACTCCGTCTCAAAGAAAAAAAAAAAAAGGAATTGGACAGCTCTTATGCACACTGTCAGGTTCTATTTAAGTGCAATACTAATATACTTTAAAAAGCAACTGTATTTGATGGCTTGTCTGTGTATATGTGAATGCCCTTTTGTGATATTTCAAAATAGCCTCAAGCTTTGTCCTTGTCAATTTACTTTAACATTCTTTCAGAAGGTTCTGTCAAATTCTTACTAAGCTTTATTTCTCAGAAACTCAACTGGTATTATTTGGTTCCTAAGATATACAGAAGTTTGGCTATGGAAGCAATTTTAAGTTTTATCCTGGGATTGCAGTCAGAATTTCTTGCTAAAATTCTCTGTTTCCCCTCTATTAACCTCTTTCAATAGTAAGCAAACACACAGCAAAGCTTTAATAGTTTTCGTTGGCTTTCATCTTGTGTTCCATAACAGCCTTTAGAATGTTTCAATCAATATTGAAATTTTTAAAAATCTAAGCCATTTGTTGTTATTACTGAGAAAATTCACTGGAGCCCCTCCACTAGTACTCCTGACCTAAAGGTAGGTAAAGAGATGGAGGGGGCTGAATACCGTCGTGGAAGGAGATGCAACTCATTAAAATAAAATATCGTTAGGGACAAGGATTAGCATGAAGTAAAAAGAAGACGGATTCACTGCGTTATACAGTCATAATACTTTCTCTCGAATAGTAAGCATCTTATCATGGGTTTTAGACAAAGTTTAACACATGAAACTTACATATTATATTTTTAAAATAGTCTCATCTTCATAAATAATGCTTTAATACATTGTTAAATAATTCAGACAACAGCATATCATATGCCTTTTGGTGTTCATTTGAAGTTTTCTTCTTCATCTAATTGAGGGAGTTCCCCATTTGTCTTCTCTTTCTTCAAACAGGATATTTTCCATTATCAGATAAGTAGTAAAAATCAGAATATATAATGAAATGTAGACATTGAACAAAATATTAGGATGATAAAATACTCATATAACCATTGGAATTATACTTTAAAAACACTTCATAATGGCAGAGGTTAGCAGAGTAATTGAACCCACTCTCACAGTGAGAACAACTAGAAAAACTAGACAAAATATTAAAAATAAAATCTGCACAAAGGAATCAGAGAGATACCAAAGAAGTTTAATTACGATTAATTAAGAAATACTTGTTTGTGAAAACACATCATAAAGTGAGCGAAAAATATTTGAAAAAGTTGAAGATATCTACAACCACATATATGTAAAAACAGAATTTCTACAAATCAATTGGAAGATGATAATCAGTAAAATAATGGGCAGCAGACTTGAATAGAAACTTTAAAAATAGCAAAGTTTGCTCAACATGTTTGGTTTCAAAGTAATACAGAATAACATACACAGATACTACTACAATTAACAAAAATAGTTTGTTTTCAGGAGTCTGCTAATACCAAGTGTAGGTGAAGATATGTTCTTTCACAGACAGTGTATGAACTGATACTGCCCCTTGGAAAAGCTGTTTGGTATTTTCTACTAAATTTAAATAAATGTATATCTTACCACCCAATATTTTCATGCCTGTCTCTCTCTCTCTCTCTATGTATATATATATGTATACGCACACACACACACAAAGCAGAAACACATGTTCATGTCCACCAAAAAGTGCATAATGTACGTAGAAAAATATATATAGCAACACAAGAAGCAAGCTAAATATACATCAACAGTAGAATAATTGGAAATTAATTAATAAATTATAAATTAATAAATTCATTTATATATTTATAACAGAATTATCTAAACAATGAAATAACAAGCTACAGTTATTTTAATAAAATTAAAAACTCATAAACATAATGCTGAGTGAATGATGGTAGACAATACATACTGCATGATAATACATATGAATATTAAAAATCTACTAAAGTTAGTTTGCTAGAGATTTGAGTAGACATTTTATTGCTGTTGGACATTTAAAGTTGTTGCTAACCTTGAATATTATTTTAAATGATGTTATGAAAAAATATATGAACCTAATATTTTGTTATATTTGTTAATTTCAGTGGAAATATTGGAATAAAAGAATTACGGTTTTGATAGATAAATTTTGTCAAAATACTTGATTTCTAGAGAAAGCATTTTTGAGTTCCTAAAACCTATTACCAGGATTGATGATTTTAAGTGTATTAATATTTCCTACTTTGGAATTTAAAAGTGGAATATAACTATGACTATTATTTGCTTTTGATAATTACTATGAAAATGTTTATATCACATTTTAATGAAAAATTAAACATTTTAAATAGCACTTAAGGGGTTGCAATAAGTTTATCTCCCTCCCACTTCAAGGCCTTCATTGTCTATGGTCAGCTGAATAATGTTAAAATCATGATTGTCTCATTTTTTTAAATAGAATTCTACATAGGCATTTAGGCTAGTGCTTTGAAAACTAACTCTGTAACAAAATCTTCAATTTATTCCAAGATAATTTCTCTGTTTGAAGAATCCCCTGGTTGGGCACAGTGGCTCACATCTGTAATCCTAGCACTTTGGCAGGATGAGGCAGAAAGAGCTCTTGAGGCCAGAGGTTTGAGACCAGCCTGGGCAACATAAATAGACAATGTCTCTAAAATTAAAAAAAATATAAAATTATATGTGTGTGTGTGTGTGTGTGTGTGTGTGTGTGTATATATATATATATATTTTTCCCAATGCCCTGT
>NW_012119376.1:3962939-3971819 GCF_000951035.1 Colobus angolensis palliatus | reverse complement strand
TATATATATTATATATGTATTAGTATGGTGGCGTGTACCTGTAGTCCCAGCTACTTGGGAAGCTGAGGTGAGAGGACCACTTGACCCTGGGAGGTCAAAGCTGCAGTGAGCCATGGTTGCTCCACTGCACTCCAACCTGGGTGACAAAACAAGACCTTGTATTAAAAACAAAAGAAAAAGGAAAAGAAAAAAAACCTCTGTTTTTAAGGGTCATATTATCTCCCATTTTAAAAGTCATATTAAGTAATTTATATTTTTGTGGAAAATTTATGTTTTAGAAGAATTTGCATAAAGTTGGATACATTTTTCTCTTAAAATTATTTTGATATCATATACCTGTGTGATTTCCCCACTTAAATTAGTAATTTTATAGCCAGTTTTATGTTTTTTCTTAATAAAGTAATATATCCCTCTGCTTTACATTTAGTTTTTTGAAAAATCAATTTGAATTATAATTATTTTGCCTCATGTATATGACTTAGCTTTCATCTATTTTGTTTATTTTAATAATTTATATCTTCTTTATTAATACAGTTTTTGCTTTCTAAATACGTTTTCAAACTTCAATTGTTAAAATATAAGTTTCACTGTTTTGCTGCATCATCTCCAGAGGAAAATGTGCATTGCTATTGGTTTGCTAGTATTTTGAATAATGGTAAAGAACTTCTCAACAGCTGGACTAGAAAAGAGATTCTTGTAAAAAGGAATAATTAATTCACCATATACTTGCTACATATTTCTCCACATAAGGTTCACAGGTTTAAAAATGACACAGACGATTTTAAGAATGGGCAGAAAATTGTAAGCCAAAATGAGCTTATTCTGGAAATGAAACAATCATTTCCAGAAATGAAAATGTATTTTTATATATTTTTTGTTTGTTTTTGAACTTGAAGAAAATTCTGCAGGATCTACCATGTCAGAAGTCACTTAGAAAAGCTTTCCAACTAAAAATATGACTTCTTAAAACCATTAATTGCAATGTATGTCCAAAATAACTTTCAAATATTTAAATGTGGTTGCATAAATAATCGGAGAAAAATGTTGTCGGCCAGATGAGTCCTAATATATTAAATGAGTGAATATATACTAGATTTTCATATCAAAACATTATAGAAAAGAAGACAAGTTTTAATATAAGCAAAATATAAAACTATATTTACATGTTTTTCATTTGCTGTTTTTATCTACTCAGTTATCAACATATAGATTTTTAGTACAAAAAAAAATTAATTTTTCATATTTTCACTATTTCTGTAACACTCTTCAAAATTGATGTCTGGGTCACTCTTTTTTTTTTGATACTTTAACTACAGAAAGAAATAAAAGCATTAGAGTTATTTTTCATTAGTCAGAATTTTCAGAACTAAAATGGAACATTTTAAAAGATAAGCTTAAGAGAAAAAGTAGGATTTTTACTCTGGTAGAAGCTGTCTAAAGACTCGGGATTTATTCCATGTTTGTCAGGATTCCAACATTCTTTTCTAGATGAGTTGACTTTTATAAAATACTCATTTGGATTCAGGCCATAAACTTCTGAAGTTATTTGTATTAAATATTTGAAAATCATATTTCTTATTACATTTCTATTTTTTAAAGATGAGAAAGTATTTTTTGGCAGTATGAACAAGCTCTCAGAATGAACTTTCTAGAAATTCTGCCAAATTTATGTTAGAATTGTATCCAAGTAGAGCAGTAAAGACAGCTAGTGATTTTTATTATCATTATTATTGTTTTTATTATGAGGAAGGGGGAAATAATTTGTTTTCATTTCATTTCTTGTTTCTATAATTTAAGAAATTCGATATTAATAACAACAATTAGTATTATTGTCAAAGAAATTAAATGTCTCACAAGTTAGAAATTTCCAAGTCATGTTTCCAACAAAAAAAAATGATTTGGCAAAGTTGTGTAATGAAAGGATTGAATTTTAATCACTTGCTATGAAATAGTAATATTTGAATGTATATATTTTATAATAGAATTACTGGTAAAATATATGTCTGCTGTGTAACTCAGGAAACACTAACATTATTTGTAAAACTTGATTTGATTTCTGATTATATTCTTAAATTTAATATTTTACTTTACTATCTGACCACATAATTTGTGATCTGCTTTCACTGCTTCACAGATTTTGTTAGAAAAATATGATAATGTCCATCTGATTCAAAATATTTTAAACAGGAATATTTGTAAAATGATGTAACATTAAATTCTCCCGAGAATTATAGTCTAACAATCAAATATAAATCACCAATGTGTTAATTATGAATTTATCTAAATATATTTAAGTATTATTAATTATAAATATATAGTTATAATGACCAGGCACGTTGGGATCACTGTACAAAGTACAATGAATGGGTGATAAAAATACAAAGAAATCACTGCCTTCAGTGTTTCTAAACTCAGAGTTAAACTGGATTATAAAGAAATGTAAACGCATAATAGATTGTTAACATTTGAAAGTGGCACATTCATAAATCTATTCAAATATTAAGTGTTATGGATTCAAAAATAACAGTACTATAAACAATAAAGAGAGAAATGGAACTTATAGTTATTGATTGCATGTTCTTTGAGATCATGGGAATAATGAGGTAAATTGTGCAGTAATAAAAGAAATAATAAAGTATTATGGGAAGCCTGGCTCCATGAAAAATTGAGCAGTGTTTTGAGGTTTACAAAAATTTGAGTAGGTGGTGCCCTTGTGAATGGAGGTAAAAAAGTTTACTGTGAGCTCAAGAAATAAATAAATTGACCTTAATTGAATGTGTGCTTATGGGAGATATGGGAAATAATGTGTGCAAAACTCTTGGAATGTTAAGTAATTGTGTTTTTTGTAATTATTAGTTCTTTTTTTTTTTTTTTTTTTTTTTGGAGACGAAGTTTCACTCTTGCTGCGCAGGCTGGAGTGAAATGGTGCCATCTCAGCTCATGGCAACATCTGCCTCCCAGGTTCAAGCGATTCTCCTGCCTCAGCCTCCTGAGAAGCTGGGATAACAGACATGAGCCACTGAGCGCATTTAATTTTGTATTTTTAGTAGAGATGGGATTTCTCCGTGTTGGTCAGGCTGGTCTCGACTTCCTCAACCTCAGGTGATGTGCTCGCTTCGGCTTCCCAAAGTGCTGGGATTACAGGCGTGAGCCTCCGCGCCAGCCTGTAATTAATTTTAATTGCAAAAACTGCAATTACTTTTGCACCAACCTAATGTGCCAGGCCTTCTGAGGGCGACAGTAGAGCCTAACTGTGGTCTTTGAGCTACAGTATCAGGGTAATGGGTTCCAGTACCCAGTCCTGTTACTTACGTTTGTTACTGAAATCTCTGTAAACAATAAGAACTATGATTTATTGAAAACTTACTACATAACAGGCACAAATCCAAGCTATTGCATATACGAATTTACTTAGTTCTTACAAAAACTTCATTAAGTTGGTGTAATTGTTACCCACTGTATTATAAAGATAAAACTGGGCATAGGGGGATTATGGCACCAGAATCTAGGCCATTAAACATTGCATACTGTTCATCTAGTTTTCTATTTCCTTAGACATGAATTGCAAATATTGTGTTTCTGTGACAATATAAATATCTTCGGCATATTTATATTGGCATACATTAGCATATTAAATTGGCATGTTTATAAATATGTATATGGATATATACATATTTGCATTTATACATATGCAAATAATCACAAATGTTAGTAGTCACACTAAAATAATAATTTATTTATTTTTTGAGACAGGGTCTCACTCCGTCTTTCAGGCTGGAGTGCAGTGGCATGATAGTTGTCTACAGTCCTGGAAGTTTAGGCAATTAAAAAATTGAGTTGATAGAGATTTAGTCTGAGGGGTCATTTAGAGTTAAAGTCATATTAGTTTAGGAATATAATATGTGGAGTTCACGCTTTTCAAAGAGGAATTCTCGAAGTATTATGTAAGTATTAGGACAGACATTAGCTGACGTAAAAAATAGGAAGATTCTATTTGGTCAGAGAACATTAGAATTTTTAGAAAATAATGTTAATTGAGGAGTTGAGTTGAGGTTGTTCATGATTAAAATATGAATGTTTAGGGCGCTGACTAGATTGTGTTTTAGTCTCTTGTTTTTGGAGTTTGGTAAGAGTACATTTTGCCCAAGTTAATAATAAATTCAGAGATTAGGAGACGAGAGTTTTTCGGATTTAATCAGAAGTGGTTCTTGAAATAGTGTGCGTAAACGTGCAGGCGTAAATGTGTATTAATTTGGTATGTCCTTCAAGTATGAATTAATTTAGCACCTTATTGTGGTATGGATGATTCAGAATGTTCATCGGTATGTTGGTATGTTGATTCTGAATGTTCAAGGTAAGTTCAACTACAGCTGATTTGGCAGTTATCAGGTTCCTGCCATGCTGAGTCACAGCACTCCCAAAGTTAAAAAAAATACCAAATGTATGACAGTGTTCCCATGATTGGTTAATAGGGTAGTAGTCACTAATCCGTCGAGACGTCTTATTTAAGGGTAACGTGAGGATTATCTTGATGTTATAGCCCTGAAGTAAGAACCAGATGCCAGGTATAGTTTCATTGTAGTCATCCCCAAGTGTTAGGAGCCTGGAGCGAGGAGGGAAGAACTTCCCAAGCAGGATCATGATTTCCCTATGCTTGGTGGTTGAGAAACCAGGGTTGGTAGGGAATATCCGTGTTGATGAGAAATATCTTGACCTAAATGTGCTATATCTGTTAAGTGAATGTACGTACAATGTAATTTTAAGGATATTGAGTACTGGTCCATATCCATGTGGGTTGAATTGTATTGTACAGCTGATAATAGTGAGAGGTGAAACCGGCTGGGCTTCTGGGTGGGGTGGGGACTTGGAGAAGTTTTCTGTCTAGCTAAAGGATGGTAAATGCACCAATCAGTGCTCTGTGTCTAGCTAATGGTTTGTAAATACACCAATTAGCACTCTGTGTCTAGCTAAAGGTTTGTAAACACACCAATCAGCACTCAGTAAAAATGGGCCACTCAGCACTCTGTAAAAAGGACCAATCAGCACTCTGTAAGACTAACTAATAAGCTCTCTGTAAAATGAACCAATCAGCAGGATGTGGCTGGGGCCAAATAAGGGAATAAAAGCAGGCCACCCGAGCCAGCAGTGACATCCGCTCAGGTCCGTTTCCATGGTGTGGAATATTTGCTCTTTCCCTCTTTGCAATAAATCTTGCTGCGGCACTCTTCTGGTGTGCGCTCCCTTTACAAGCTGTAGCACTCACTGCAGAAGGTCTGCACCTTTACTCCTGAAGTCAGCAAAATCACAAACCCACGATAAGGAAGAAACTCTGGACACATCTGAACATCTGAAGGAACAAACTCCAAACACATTCTCTTTAAGAACTGTAACACTGTGAGGGTCTGCGACTTCATTCTTGAAGTCAATGAGACCAAGAACCCACTGGAAGGAACTAATTTGAGACACAATAGGAATGCATGGTAGTTGCTTAGGAGATTGGTAATACTTGATTAACATGCATGTGTAAAGAATCTTTCCACACTACAGCCTTGGTACATCCTCAACCTCCCAGGCTCAAAAGATCCTCCCATCTCAGCCTCCTGAGTAGCTGGGACTACAGGCATGTGCCACCACAAATGCCTGGCTAATTTCCTTTTGTATTTTTAGAAGAGATGGAATTCTGCCATGTTGCCCAGGCTGGTCTCAAACTCATGTAGTCAAGCCATCTACCCATCTTGGCTTCCCAAAGTGCTGGGAGTACAGACATGAGCCACCATGCCCAGCCTAAAATAATTATTAATAATTAATTCCCCAATTAGTTAATTCCCCAGTGGGTTCTTTTGGTTATTGAATACTAAGAAAGGCAGTGTAAACGCTAGCCTTAAGTCATCGGGAATAGATTGAATAATACTTTAAAAACACATATTTACGGTTTGTGAAGACTCACATATCTCTGGTTTACCAGATAAAGGGAAGGAAATAAAATAATCCAAAACAGTTAAAAAAAAGTTACTGTCCTTTCCCAAAACAGAATATTGAGGACTAACAAGAATGCTAACAGAGTAAGTACAATTGATGTAAAATGTAGACGTAACTCACAAGAAGGATGAGAAGATGTGGAAGGTAAAAGAAGAAAAAAATTCTTGATCTAAGTCATAAAAGTAAAGCATTAGTACCTCAAATCACTTAGTAGCAAAAATCTTGTATTTTGGATAGAAACTATGGTACAGTTTTAAGTAGGTTCAGTTTAAAATGGACAAACATCATTTTCTAGGAAACGTATGGTAAATAATTTAAGTCAATGAGTCATGAAGAGAGTTATTACAGAGGATGATTAGTAATGGAGTTATGAAAATGGTAGCTATTCATAAAGTTTGTAAGATGTAAATAATAAACCTCTAATAACGTATGCATGCATATTATGTGTCAAGCACTATCCAAATGATTTTGTATAAATTATGCTGCTGAATTCTCATGATCCTATTAATAGCAATTAATTTATCACCAGTTTATAGATGAGTAAATAATTTAAGCACAAAGTTTTTTAAAAACCTGCACAAGATGTTGAGTACCTAATACAGTGACTGGGTCATAACAGACAATAATGAACTAAAAAGTCCAATTACATTTATATATAAATTGCTATCTTCATTAACAATTTTTTTTTTTTTTTTTAGACAGAGTCTGGCTCTGTTGCCCAGGCTGGAGTGCAGTGGCCGGATCTCAGCTCACTGCAAGCTCCGCCTCCCGGGTTGACGCCATTCTCCTGCCTCAGCCTCCCGAGTAGCTGGGATTACAGGCGCCCTCCACCTCGTCCGGCTAGTTTTTTTGTATTTTTTAGTAGAGAGGGAGTTTCACCGTGTTAGCCCGGATGGTCTCGATCTCCCGACCTCGTGATCCACCCGTCTCGGCCTCCCAAAGTGCTGGGATTACAGGCTTGAGCCACTGCGTCCGGCACAATAATAAATATTTTATAAGTAGAGAAAATAGAAAGAATATCTGCTGGGAGCTAAAAAGAAAGCCTTCTCTATAAAAATGACTATACAAAGCCAAGAAGGTAAGCATAAGCCAGCCAATAATAATTTATGAGTTTGCTATGAGTTTGAATAAACACTAAATGTGACAAGAGAGGCAGAGGGAAAATTTTTTGGCAAATTCTAAATTATTTTTTCTTGTGCCTGGATCTATTTAAAATGTTTTAAACAGATATTTTCAAACTATGGGATACATATGAATACTTTTTATTTATTACAAAAGAGTGTCTAATATTACAGTTTCACCAACATAAAAATGCACCAATATAATGAATATAAACTGGGCACTGGTTGCAGGTGTATTGCAGTTATTATCAAGTAATAAGCAGTAGGGTAAAAAATATTTTAATAAATAATAATGGAGTGTTGATTTCCATTGGGCCTCACAGAGAAAACGGGTTCAGAGTTACCTTGCTGCAGTAACAACTATGAACTTGAAAACATACTATTTTCAGGTATTTAATAAAACTCAGCACAGGACTCTCATATTGGAGAGAAAGGAAATACATAAGATGAGCCCTGAACTCTCTCCAGGTGTTTGCCTAGTGACATAATCTTATTGCTACAAGGAAGAGAACTAAGTACACCTCTGAGTGAAGGAAGAAGTTATTGTAGTTCCAGCCTGAACATATGGCCAGAATTTCTGGAGTAGTGTTCTGGAAAAAGGAGACTACACAAAGAGGGTTTCAGAAGTCTGTGTAGAAATTTACCTTGGTCTTTGGCCAAGGGATGAACTACTCATGCAGAAGGAAAGAAGACTAGGTATTAACAGAAATGGCCTCTGTGTGGGTGTGAGTTGAACAGAGATACTACAGGAAGTGCAATTCTGGGAGACATTAGAATGCTGGAATAGCCAAATAGTAGCAACCTCCCTGAGCACCAAAGATAAAAAGCTGAGACCCAAGGAAACTTCACCTTAGGAGTAAGAGTCATTTCCATGCCCTAGAATAAAGGTCACATGTAAAATCCAAGGGTAAAACAGAAATTGATGTGTCCAAACAAAGAATAAACACGAGCTCGATGAATGAAAAGTATCTGTCAGTATTTGTAACAGTTTGTTAGAATAAATCTCAGCCCATAAAAGGAAGTGATATAATCCTGAGTCTCTAAAATATATAATCCAAAAATAAAAGATTTCTAAACATGCCGTGTAGCAGGGGAATGTGACTACAAAGAGGAAGTGGGTGAAAGGCAATATAAATAGATGCCCCAACTTCTAGAATTATCAGACAATAACTTTTAAGCAGCCATTATAAAGAAGTTCAGTGATTTAAAGCTAAAGATAGCAAAAGTGAGTAAATATTTGAGAAATCGCCACAGAGAAATGAAAATGACAAAACAGAACCACAAGGAAACTCTAGAATTTAAAACTACAATCAATGTATTAAGACAAAATATTCATTGGCTATCTGTAGGGTGTTTTTATTCAAATATTAGTCATTTGTATCTTCAGTTTTTAAAAAAATCAGTCTGTCTAGAGATGTATTAATTTGATTGATCCTAAAAAAAGAAATGTTGGCATTATTGATTTTATTTATGATTTGTTTGGATTTTATTTTATTGACTTCCTCTCATTTTAACATGGTTTGAATCTGCGTCATTGTCTAAATCTCAAGTCAAATTGTAATCCCCAGTGTTGGAGGTGGGGCATGGTGGGAGGTGATTGGATAATGGGGGCGGATTTCCCCATTGGTTCTGTTCTCACAATAGTGAGTTCTCCTGATATCTAGTCGTTTAAAAATGTGTTGCACTGGGCTTATCATGGGGAGGGGGGAGGGGGGAGGGATTGCATTGGGGAGTTATACCTGATATAAATGATGAATTGATGGGTGCTGACGAGTTGATG